>NW_015374211.1:38043-165595 GCF_001272555.1 Dufourea novaeangliae | reverse complement strand
TCAATTTTTTACCACCAAAATTTTAATAATAATTATTCAATAATCATTACAATAATATTAATAATAATATTTTTTTCCCTTAGTTTTTATTCGCGGTAATCCGTATCCCCTCCCTTACGATCGTTAATGTCTCGCGCCTCAGAAGAATAAAAATATCGTGTTTTACAATATTAAAGGAGACATCGTACATCATTTGATCATCATCATTCGATATTTTTATAATCAACTCCGATGCGAGCGTTTATCGTTCGGCTTATCTAATTAGAAGAAACTTGTGCTTTTTCCATTTGACGTAGAACTTATTTCCTTTTTGTATTTTTTTTGCCTGCTTCATTTGCGTATAGATCGGTGTACGTTACAATTAACGGTAGTTTGCGAATAGTTCGTCACGCTGGTTACGTTTTTCTCGTGCGTACTGTGTTCAGCTTTGCGTACTTCTTCTGCGTATGTTCATTCGTCGTTTCCGAAACTGATTAATAATCCCAATCTGTGGTCACAGTTGAGCAACATTTATTCCACCACTTTCAGCACCTTACCAATCGCGATAGTCTTATCTGGAAATTACAGGAGAGAACCGGTTACCACCATTATCGAACGCTATATTTAGATTCCACAAGTATTTGCTGATATCAGTTTCTTGTAGTAACGCACGAAAGCACTACAACTTTCAGTGCCTTCCACGAACACCCGATACACACCATTTTATGTATATAAAGACAAAATTCTATACTCACTTTCATCCCTGAGGGTGAAACGTCCCATCTGTGGAAACAATTTAAATCTTTCAAGGCATATAACACCTGCGCATTCGATTCTCATTATTGCCACTTGGTCCTGTTTGACGAACCTTGGCCTGGTTTTGCTTTTCTCGCCCGTCTTTTTATCAACAAGACAAATCAATGCCTTCACTCTGACTTCTTCCGCGGCACAATGGATGTGCATCACTGCACTGTAGCCGGCACAGATGATACTCTTATGCTCCAAGATGACTACTTGAGCATCAAACACTCTTCCCGTCTTTATTGGATTGTTGCTGTCACATAATACGAATCCAGGACTCACGTCTTCTTCTTCAATGCCTTTTAATTTAATCTTTACATTCTCGCCTGGACCAACCGATGTTACTTCCTCGTCGTCCGACCACAACTGATCTACCGTCACTGCAGTCTAATGGAACACAAACAGCGATATAAAGATAAGTAAATAATCGTATGATTCCTACACAGTATATCCCACTCATTCATTGATATTTTACCCTATTAGGCATAACAAGTAGCGACTGTCCTTTCTTTGCCTCTCCAGCTTCTACCTTGCCCATTACCACTGTTCCCATATCCTTATATTTATCGACAATTGGCATGATGAAGGGTCCGTTGTTCTTACGATTAAGTGAAGGTAACGAATCGATGAAGGATATGAACGGTGGACCACTGTACCACGTACAAAGGTGTTCTGGTATCGGGTCTTTCAAGCCAATACCCAACTGCCCCGAGACTGGCATGAACGTAAGATCCTTTGCAGGGTTGAATCCCAATTTTCGAAGATATGGCAGTATTTTGTCTCTATAAGTGTGAAATATGAATCGCGTATTTTTATTTTTATATAGACGTCTTAAGTTATTAACGCTTAGCATAGGTTCTTAGACGATAGTTTCGTATGTTACGCACCTGCATTCATTGTACCTTCCTTCATCCCATTCTACAGTCGGATCATCCATCTTATTTACTAACACAACCAAATGTTTCACGCCAGCGGTTTTAGCCAGCATAGCATGCTCTCTCGTCTGACCACCTCTATCGAAGCCAGTTTCGAACTCGCCCTTCCGTGCAGAGATAACTAAAACCGCAAGATCGGCTTGCGCCGCTCCACCGATCATATTCGGTACAAAACTTTTATGGCCAGGTGCGTCCAAGATAGTGAAATGCTTTCGTTCCGTTTCAAAATACGCTCTACCGACTTCCACCGTCTTCCCCTTCTCCCGTTCTTCTTGATTTGTGTCTAGGGCCCAACTCAAATACCACGTCTCCCTACTTCTCTCCTTTGCTTCCCTCTCGTACTTCTCTAGAGTTCTCTTATCCACCATCCCCGTCAGCGCCATAATTTGACCACCGATCGTTGATTTTCCTGCATCTGTAACGTGTACACCGGTTATATCATTATTTCTCTTGTCCTTAATTCGCCCCCGAGGTCACACCCACATACGTAATGTGTTTAATCATCGCTTACCAACGTGTCCTATAAAAACAACATTAACATGCTCCTTTTTACTCTTAGTGTCCTCCGTTACTTTAACAGGCTTCTTTTTAGGTACTTTAACAACCATTTCCTCGTCTTCCTCATTGTCAACCTATAAACAATTCAGATATACAAATGTAATCTCAAGCAACAAACGGAACATTCAAACACCTACTCAAACTTCTCAAACTTTCTTAAGGTACAGTTTAATAGAAATATTAGAAATTTAAAAGTTAAACAAACTCTGAGGGAGCTCCTTCTATGTATGTCAGGCTATTTATAAAAGCTTGAGCATACTTCTTCATTTTCAGGAGTTAACAGAGGATCTCCGTCCACTGCTGCTTCTTCCCAGGAATCAGCTGGTTGATGTTCAGGACTTGTATTTATTTGATCACCGACATTGGGAGGTGGAGCCCCTCCTCCAGCAGGCGGTTCCTCCACACGGCTGCCAACTGGATCTGGTAGAACCACTGGAGTGGCATTGCCTGTAATAATAATATTCCATTGTGTATGAAACAACCTTTCAGTTCCACTCACAGTACTCTGCTCATTTGTTCTGTTTTACATTTACACAGATGTACAAAAGATGTCTAGCTCAAACTTGTTATTGCTAATTCACCATATTTAATATTCAATACATTTATGACCTTTGAAATATTTGTAGGGATTCATGCTCTGCTGATCCCTTACATAATCTACTGTTACTTAATCAATTAAAAAAATTATAAAAATATGTCATTTGAAAACTTCTTTCAATTGTCTAATCTCTTCTTAGATAATCAACTTTCTACTTTCATGAATGTTTATAAGTAATTCTTACAGATTACAAAATTCAGGTTTTACCAAGTTTACACATATAATTAATAACACAATTAATGATCAAAATATCCCAAAAAATTGATGTACAATAGATGAAAATACTCCAAAAATTGTACCATCAATGAGACTCTTTCTAAAATTAAGCTTGCAGTTAGCTATTATCTTTGTGATTTTATTGCATCAACAAATGCTTAGCATTCCATATGAGCACCTGTATTGCACAACATTGCATTAATAGCAAACTTAATAATACATAATTTTGGCACCTAGATCTCTGTGCGAGCAAACCAACAGGGGTTAACTGAAACAATTGTAACAGAGCACTTGCTGAAACAGAGAACTCAAACTGTATATTGAATAGAAGCTAGATGCAAAATCATACGGATTTACAAGAGAATCAATCGTGATTCTGTATTGAAACTAACCATGATGTATTTCAGGGGGCATGGAGGTGGTTACACTGTTCGTCATGACAGCGACATTGCAGGAACTGTCGGCCGCGTTACTGTCCTGCGGTGACGAATGGATGCAAAATGAAGGCACAAATTCCGCGGCGTTCACGTTCAGGGTCGAGAATTTGCTCTCGATGGACTTGTCCTGCGATGGGCCGATGTCCCCATTGTCCGCCTGCTGTTCCCATGAATCTGGTGCTACACTGTTCGCCATATTTAACAGAGTTCGGTAGTCGAGCCGGCCTCGTGAGTAAATCGTACACGATGATCACGCTACGCTACGTGCAGGATCTCGATTTTAACCGCGATTACGATTGGGACGGGGCTTAAAAAAATAATTATTTACGATATCCGCGCACACCGTAACACGCGTATCGGTACCCCGCGTGCGACCCCCGTGGTCTGTTTCGTTGCTCCAATTCGCCGGAACTACAAACATCAAAACACCAACTTTCAACTCCAAAACGTTCCCCTGGTGTCCGGGTCCCGTGGATGTCGATCGTTTCCGTAGAAATCGAACGGAAACTCTGCGGCGCGATTTACCGCCGCACAACAAACGTGGTATCAATTCTTTTTTTTCCTCGAACCACGATTTTACCGAAAATATCTCTAGCTGCGGACAGTTATGTTGGCAACACGGACTCCATTCTTGGTGTAACACCAAAATCCATCGTGATAACGTGGAAGTTTCCACGAAAAACATGCACGCAAGAGACACCAGAGACACTACGTTTTTCAAACGTTTTGCCTCTCTGGAAAGACAATGGCCTTTATTGAATGAATTTTTATTATCATTCGAAACGATACAGCTTTTTTGTACTGATTTAGTTGCTGCGTAACAAACTACGCATGCATTGCACAGATATACATTGTGTACCGTAAATCCGAGTGTAATCGAGAAACAGAAGATTCTACGCGTAGAAAAAATTGAATATGTAGCCACAATTTTTTTCTTGGGAAGCTTCAAGTCTGAATTTATATAAAATTATTATGGAAAATTAATAATATCATATTACTGTTAATATTTGTTAAGATCAGATGTACAGACAGCAGTGCTGCATAAAGAATTCTCGAACTCGATGTCTGCACACCATGTATGAAACATTGTTTATCAAACTTATACTTATGATTAAAATTTATAAATGCATATGTTCATGTATGTATGAATATTTGCAGCTAATGCATATTTCGTAAAAAATATTGGTATTCCATTTCTTAATCTACATTTAAACAATTTTATACTCGAGGAAAACAACTGACAGTGCATAACCTCGTGTCGTTTAAGCTTTCATATAATTGGTTTAAAACATATCAAAACACTTACGTTCCCTTGAAGATAGATTTTGTACATTTCTTTTATTTCTACCTCTTTTTCATTTCATATGACATTGTTGCAATACAAATGTAAGAAGATAGTGTTCGAGGTTATAAAATAATTTATTCCTGTTTTACATATATTTGAAACGCACAATGTATAAAATACACTCGAAAATAGATCTCTAAAAAGGAAGAAATATACAACGGTACTAGTTCTTCTTCTTCTTTCTTTTCTTTTTCTTCGTCTTGCCTTCATCGGTTTCTGTACTATTTTCTGCAACTTTTTCTTGGTCTGCTTTTCGTTTGGTCACCTCTTTTGTACTTTCTTGTTGAACAATACATGACATTTCTCCACTGACTGGAGAAACGCTAAATCCTGGGATCTATAACAATATAATTATGTTTGTATTTACTATTATGCTCAATACCTGGTCTTATTAGGTAATTTACAAAGATGTAATCCATTATGGTATCCTTACATGTGGCTTAACAAGTTTAAATATTAATTTTTCATGCTGTACATTAGATCTGTCCAAACAGATTTGCACTACAACAGGATCAAATGTACGAAACACGATATTCCCGCAAGTCTGAGAATGATCTTCGCTACTGTATGTGAATGACACAGATGCCTCTTTGTTGTCCTTTAAATACAAAGTTCCCTCTAACCCGTATTTTGGGATCAACACTTGTAACGCGTTCTTTCGTACAAAAAGTATGTATCCCTCTTCATCTTGAACCTTCTCCCGGAAGAACAGCTGAAGAGAGAAGAGCATGTGCCATTAATACAAGCACATTTAAATGATAAAAATAAAAAGGGAAACAAATACAAACATGCGTGTTAAGCGCAACAGATGCACGCTCGGCATACTGAGCCATTCGGTTTCGATAATTCAAGTTGTGACACAAAGAATGATTCTTCTTCTTATCTAATAAATCGGGATAAGTTGCATCAACTCCTATACAAACCGCCAATAAACGATGAACCATTACGTCTGCGTACCTGCAAATTAAATGAAAGTATAATAATTAAATTCGTTGTGGATCATTATACTATGAATTTTTACCTTCGAATGGGTGAAGTGAAATGAGTATAAATAGGACACGCTAAACCATAGTGAAAGTATTCGCTTTGTTGATGCATTCCACTGACAAAGTACACAGCCTGCATCATACATCGAGTAGCCAATATTCTTAACATGGTATTGAAGTAAGGATTTCCCTCTTGGTGACATTTGTTTAAGGATTCCGCTAATTCCTTTCCGGTATTAACGATTATATCGAAACCCTATTGGAACAAGATTCATTAAAAGTATCATCCATGAATTACATTCCATTATCTCTCTAGCAAATGTTTTGTACTTGATTTTTTCCAGCTTTTATTAAGGGTTCGAAATTAGCAGGAGGTGGCTCAGGATGTCTTCTTAACACAGCACACTCTGGGAATTCAGTCACAATCTTCTTGGCAACCGATATATTCGCTAGCAACATGAACTCTTCAACCATAGAATTAGTTTCTTTTAATTTCTTCGCCACCACGTCAATCGGATCGTGAGTTTCGTCGTCAACGCGAAAACGGATTTCTGGTGAGGCTAGTACTAATGCACTGAAATAATAAAAATATTCATTATGTATCTGTAAAGATTTTAATTTGTGGCTGACGAAGTCGCTGTTAACGAAAAGTATATATATATATATATATATACCCATTTTCCAAACGTTTCTTCTTTAACTTTTTAGCCAAATTATTAAGATTCCTCATCGATATCGCGAGCACATCCTGCTGATTAGAGTCATCTATTCTCAATTGAGCTTCGTCGTAAGTCATACTCGCTCGTGAACAAATTACCGACTTGCAGAATCTTGTGTTAACTACACTAGCATCTCGGTCCATTTCCCATATACAAGAGAATGCTAATCTATCTTCATTTCCTCTCAAAGAACAAAGATTCGAACTAAGCAATTCTGTAATCGTTAATATTTCACCGTTAGTTGCTTGAACACACATACTACGGGGTTACACTATTGCTAAATCAGTCATTTTCACCTGGAATCATATCGATCCTTGTGTTAACCAAATATACAGTTGTAGCTCTTAAAGCCGCCTCCTTATCTAAAGCTGTGCCAGGTCTAATAAAGTGTGTTACATCTGCAATGTGTACACCCACTTCAAGATTGCCATTAGACAACTCTCTACAATGAAGTGCATCATCAATATCTGTACATCCTGGCGGGTCAACCGAACACACATCTAAATATCTAAGATCTTCTCTGTGTACTAAGTCCTGTGACATCAAACCGTGTATTCAAATTACGTGAATCATGCGGCAATCGTATGTATCTAGTTTTATTATTGTACATACAACTTCTGTGATGCACCATGGCATTTTTGGAAGCGAACTGAGAACAGCGTCAGAAAACCGACTATGTGGAACATCATGCTCTAAAAGTATTACTTCATTTTCGGTCGCCTTGTCTCCTATTTCACCTAATGCGCGGACGAAATGGCCTAAAGGATACCTCGAATTGCGTGGCCACGAGTCAATGGCGACTATGATTCTTTGTTTAGACAGAACGTTGTATTGCCTAGTCTCAATTCTTATTTTAGGGATCTTTCGTTCGGCTGGGACGAACAAATGTCTTACATTCTGGTTAAAAAAGAGGATAAGGTTATGAAATGCAAATATATGTATAGTGGATTCTTAGCCTAATTATGATAATTTCAAAATTCTTTACCCCTTCAATATTACTAGGTTGAAGTATCCCACAGTACTGTCTCCAGTTTCTTCTAATAATACCAACAATCTTCCCAGTGGGCGTCTTTTGCATTTTGTTCGAAGCAACAAATTTGTCTAATACCTTTTCTGTTTCTAAAACATCATCTACGTCTGCTTCCACCTCATCTTGGAGAACAATATCACTTGGGGATGACCACTGATCCTCTGCTAGCAGTTCTATTGCAACTGTGTCACCATCAACTGCTCTGTTAAGGTTGCTGCGACCTTGAATAAGAATCTAGAAACAAATATATATAATAATTACATACATATTTAGACAAGCCAAGAAATATAGAATACAATAAAACACGCACGGATTTTTCCATTCCTTCCGCGTTGACGTATCCCTCTAGAAAATTCTCTCTTGATGCTGCAAAGGTTCCCTGTAGGAATTTTCCATTTTTTATACCATCGTGCAACTGGACAGGTGTACAATGACATGGAAAAAATTCCTGACCACCAGTTTCCGCTCCATAAGTGCGTTTACATAATTTATCAGCCAAAAAGCTTGAATTTTCCAGTGACATCACATAATCTTCCACTGGAAATAACGTAAATATAAGTTGAAGTAACGTTTACTTTCTGCAATTATGAAAATGAAGAAAAGAAAATCACTCGATAAGGCTGGAATTCCTTCGTTTTTTGCTAGTTCTCTGTTTCGTGAATCCTCTGTTAATAGCACAGTCCTAATATTAGAATCACTGGTACTTAAATGATTGTTGTACCACTTTGTTGCAACCCGAATTGCTCTGTCATTTCTGTCATTCATGCTTTCACCAGGTTTACGTTCAATATAGGTCTGCCTATGTGATAAACATACAAGATATAATAAATTTATTTTAATCTTAGATAAACAGTTAATCACAAATCAGTTTCATATATTAAATGCATATTATTTCTTACATACTTATGATGTTCATTAACAAATATATAAAATCTTCTACGTGAGTTGCTGATAATATCTTTCAACTTTTTATATACAGTGGAGCTTCTATGTTTCACTTCCTCTAACACTGTTTGCAAAATTATAACATTGTGGATAACATCTTCTTCCAAAATGTCTATCTATAATTATAAAATTTTATGTTACTACATTCTAATGCAATGAAAAATGTTATGAAAATTTAATGCATATTATACTCACTTGGTCCAGAATAATGTTAGTATCCAACAGAAGGTAATAAGGATGCAAGAGCTTAGAACATTTCACACTGGAATCCTCATCATCGAGAATAATATTTTTGTTTCTGTACAAGCATTTGTCACAAGCTTTAGAGCCACAGTGAATATCATCTCTGAGATAGTGCTCCCGAACAGTCTAAATAAAAAATAAATAAATAAGTTCCACGTACTCTTGTTTTTAATACTAACTGCATTAAGTTTATAGATTACTTGAACATGGAGGGAGAAAGTTGTCAAATGACTCTGTTTACCTTAAAGACGTTGCCACCTTTGGTTTTCCGGAAGAAAACCTTTGTTGTTAACATTTTCCTTCCTTTTATTATATAAACCCTTATTTCAATAACAACGCACGTGTCTTGTAAGAAATAAGAAATGATATATTATCTCTTAAATTCGAACATGTATACACATAAACTAACAGCTACTACACGTGGATCGAACCTACATGATGTATTAATGTATATAGATCAGCGGCAGAGTTACCGGGATGACTTTTTTATATCATCGATGTACATATAATGCAGTGATGGGCAGCTCAAATTAAATGTGCAATTTCGCAGTTTTCCCGCGCTTTTTTGAACTTCAAATTTGTTTCTAAAGCAATTTTAACTAAGTCTACCAATTACAATTTATTTATTTACGGAAAGTAAGGGATTGCTGTAGTGATAGGCTTAATAAACAACGCATATGTACCACTTAACTGTTTTTTATTGAAAAACTCCGAAGAAGATACACAATTTACAATAGTAAAGCGGTCGAACGGGAGCGAGCGAGCCGCGGTATCGATAAAGTACGATAAAGGATTACGTTTCAAAACTCTTGCGCATACTCCGGGGGTTCTATGACCCCACGCTCTCACCACACGGAGTCACTGCCGCCACCTGTGGGGGTTCTGTGACCCCACGCTTTCACCACGCGGGGTTTCTGGCGCCACCTATGGGGGTTCTGTGACCCCACGATTTCAACACACGGGGGCTCTGGCGCCACCTGCGGGGGTTCTGCGACCCCACGTCTCACCGCAAGGGGTCACTGGCGCCTACACCGGGGGCTCTATGACCCCACGTTCTCACCACACGGGGTCCCTGACGCCTCCACCGGGGGCTCTATGACCCCGCGATCTCACCACACGGGGTCTGTAACTTACTACAGAAACTTACTACTGCCTATGTCTTTTAAACTTGGGCTTTAACTATGTTGTGGTTAATATTGCAAGTGGTTTTGGTTTATTACGATGTATCCATAAAGAAGGTCACGCGTTCTTTATGATATCGGGGATCGATAATAACATTGTAAAAAATCGTGGAACAAAATCAATAGATGGCGGGCAGGTTTAAACGACTGTCACGGCTTCGTCGACAGAGTTTTTATTTCAACGATCGAGCTGTGAAGGGATCGAAATGTCAGAGTTACGACGTCGGTTTTCGAGTTTGTGTAATGTCGGTCATAAGTGACGTCTTTGCGCTTCTCGCGGCGCATTCTTCACGCGGAACGATGCCAAGGGGATAAATTATGCCTCGAAAAGAGAACACGTAAGTGTCTAAGCAGATCGTTGGCTAACCTCGCCTGTCGTTACGAACATTTTTGTTTCGAGCGATCGAGATGAAAATATATTTGATCGTCCCTTTAAATCATAACGAACCGTACATTAACATGGATATCTTCTCAGCAAAGCGAAAACATGGGAGCGAGACAGAAGAAAACGTATGAACGCTTACTTCAAAACCCTGGCAGACCTTTTGCCGCCGTATCAGGAGGGTCGCAAACGCAACAAGGTCGACATCCTGATCCACGCATCGAAGTATATCAAAGACCTCCATAGTCGTAGCGACGAGTTGTTTTCCGCTCATGCTTCTGAAGCACACAGTAAGGAAGTCTGTTGTTGAGATTCCGAGTGACCGTTATAGAGATCTCCATCACACATTCTACTGCGCACAGATTGATGTTCTTTAATCCCATTTTTTATTTCCGCACAGAGGAAGAATTGGCTCGTCTCAAAAAACTTGTAACTCAGCTCTTCTCTCGTACACAGTTGTTATCAACACTGTTACGAGAGGCTGGAATCTCTGTGCCTGCAGAACCAGCTCTTGAAAAGATATCTCCATTAAAATGGTCAAATAAAATTAACCTAGAGGATGCAGAGAAGTACTTCGACAAGATAGAAGAAAGTAAGCCTAGAAATTATCTATCAAAGAAAGATCATTACAGGGCTCTTAACTATTCAAAAACTGCTTGGTTTCAGTAAAAAGTTCTGAGAACAGACGGGAAAAATCTACAGAACTTAAAGTGCCTTCTAAGAGAAAATGTGTGAATTCTTCTCAGTCATCTACTAAAAAATTGGTGGAAAATAATGATATTTCTAAAGATGCAAATAGTTTGATTGAGAATCAGGAGAATCAAGTAAATTGTGCAAACAGTAAGGATGACATTTCAAATGCCACAGGAAATATCTCAGAAGCTGGATCAAAAGAATCTGAATGTTGTCAAACAAATACAAGTAAGTATACTTATCTTAATTGTAGTCTTGCTTTAAGTGCACTACAAAAATTTAATTTACCATTTTTTTAAATTAGGTTCTGAGGTACCAGAGAATGGTCCGTTAAATGGTAAAACAAATAATGGTAATTATAAATAAACCTTAAACAAAGTTGTAGCTTCGGATATTGCAATTAATAATTGACTTTCAGGATTGCAGAAAGTTGAATCCCAAAAAAAAGTGAAAAGAAAAGTAAAGAAAAAGGATGGGAAAAAACCTGTAACACCGTGCATAAATAATTCTGTAACTAATCTCACTCCAAACACTCTCATCTTGTCTGGGGGCAAATTAATGCCTTTGGTAACTCCTGTGGCATCAAATATCATTGTAAATGCTCAACAGCAGCCAGCAAATCCCATAATCCTTAGCAACACGCAACAAAATCAGATGTTCGTTATGCAGCCTCTGACCAATCGCGTACAGAACTCCGTTGTCTCTATCTGCAATCAGGCTTTAATTAACACAGTACAGAAGGTGACCTTGAATACAGTTCCCAGCATCCGCACGAACGTGGTGGTAGACTCGCAGAATTGGGCATCGAACGTGAAGAATATTATCAATGCGACAAAAATCGGCGGTCACAAAGGCATCCTGCCCAAAGGTAAAGAAGTGACGAAAACAACAATGACGTACAAAGTTCCTATTCCAGCCGTTCACAAAGAGAAAGCTGAAAAATTAAAGGAAAACAAAAAAGAGGAAGTTAAATCGAAAATAAATAAAAATCACGTAAAAAATGCAAAAAATCAGCAGTCGTTAGAAATAGTGGAGGAGAAGATGGAAAGCGAGAAGAGCGGGAAAACTACAGAAGATTCCAATTCACCTCAGAAAGGATCCCTCAAGCGACCAAGTACGGAAGTTGGATTGATCGATGAACCAGCTGACAAAAAACAAAAGACAAATGAAACTACTGAAAATATTGCTATGGTGCAGTCCGTGCCTGTGACAAAAGCAGATTTTGCTGTGACTTGTAAATCTATCGAAAGTCTGAGGCATGTGATAGAGAAGATAGGTGAAGACACGAATGAAGGTCAAGATAAGAGTCATGTTCCGCCTCAATCAAATGACAAAGAATCCTCCACTGAGACCAACGTGGATTGCCCGATTTCAGTGTACACACCTAATAAAGACAACTCTGACTCTTCGAAGTCAATTGACAGTGTACAGTGTGAAACCAAAAAACTGCAAGATTCATCAGTATCAGGCACAGTATCGCCGGTTGCTTTTGCAGAGGAGCATCTGAAATCTGGTAATGAAGTTGCTTCAGCTTCTCCGCATGCTGAATTCAATATTCCAGTGGACAATGCATTAGAGAAATCAGAAAACAGTGTGGATAGCTCCAACTCCAAGTCGCCTCTGACGGAAGTCGAAGAGGCCGTTCAAGAATCTGTAAACTCTAAAAAGGTGAAAGAAATGTGCAACCTGGGTACAGAGTTCGACAATCTTTTACAGGTGACACGTAAAGATTCAGACACCATCGAGGGAACAACGAACCTGGAGAGTAATAATAAGATTATTCTAAATCTCGATACGAACACCACGACAACGTTGAAATCAGAAACAAATGCAACAGTACAGACACCAGATGCAGCAACAGAATCATCGTCATTGCTTCCAGTTGACGTAGTCGAGGATGAGTCCAAATTATCAAAGGCATCCAAGGATGAAGCGCCAAAAGCGTCACTCTCCTACAACACCGAAAATTCTTTTGTGCCCATTGCTAACAGAGCTGACGGCCTTCACTCTGACCTGTCCAATGACATATTCGCTTCCCTTCAAGTTCCTTCCAGCTCGCACAATTCCGAATCCATATCGCCTACAGCAGCATTTCTAATGGCTTTCCCATTGGTATCCTCTTTGAATGGTAAAACTGAAGTTCTCGAAGAGGAGATGAAAGAGGATTTTAAGTATCATAGTCAAACTCCACCCATGTTGCTGCAAATTGGAACCATGGAGCCAAATAGTTTCAAGATAAAGACGTCATCGCCATCCCATTCAGTTGCAGAAAAACGTTTAAAGGTGAGTTGCGAGGAGAAGAAGAATATAAGTCCGCCTGCAAGCGAGACTGTAGCTGCAGAGATGATTACTTCTGTGGAGTGCAATACCACCACAAAAGCCTTGCCTAAGGTTGTGAACGATGAACCTCTTAGGGAGCCCTACAAAATCGTGCAAAGTGTGTTACCCTCCTTGGAAAAGTCTGCCCCCTCTAACTCATTCACTCACACAACATTGTATACTATTGCAAGCGTGTCGACTAACGAGACAATCAGAACCAACACTGAAACGGGTGGAAATTGTCAAAATCAATTGGCAAGGAGCCTGCAGAACACTATTACCTCCAGTGAAAATACTGTTGCTTCCCAAATCGGTGCTGTATCCACCTCGAATAAAACCGACCAGGCTAACTGTCCGGTTCAGGCTTCGACCTGTGACACCAACGTTCGTTATTCGACCTCCCAAGACTTTCTGTCAAGTTATTCAACTGTCGTTGATAACGGTCTCACTAGTCTGCAACAGGGTGGTTCAGCTGTTTGCAGCAACGGGACCATTTCAGAAGTGAATCCGGTTGGACTTGAACAAAGCGTAGTGTCTGATGTCTCTCAGGCATCCTTGGTTTCCCAGTTGGTAAACACGACAACAACTACAAATACTCCGTCGTTACCTTTACAGACCGTGCAGATCGATTATACATCCCAATTAAAGGACAAGGATTCTCATAATTCCCGTGGCACTTACGGAGTTCATAGAAAGGACACTTTGGTGGACTCGAGCATTGTTCCGAACACAAGGCTCAGCTACACCAGTCATGTTGACAGAGTTCTTCCTACATCGTCGCAGAATATGCAACAAGATTATTCTATACAATCCAAAGACGCATCTCTTCCAATTCTTACTTCCCAGGGTATGCAAACGGTTTACGCATCGCAACCTAAAGATACTCACGTTCTAACCGCACCGCAGAGTACCCATAACGAGTACTCTGTCGATCAGAATAAGAATCTATCACGAAAAGATCCCATTACTTACTCGACAGGAACTAGCAACGCTTCTGGTAGACATCAAAGCTATTCGTCTAAGGACACCATGGCCAGTTCGTCCGAGAATCATTTCCAACAAAATTATCCAAAGATGAAGGACACGGACGCGACGGTAAATAATATTGTAGATCAGGACGCAAAGTTGAATGATATTCTCAGGTCGAAGCCGCAAGAGGTTCAGGATCATAGGCGTGAAACGAATTACACCACCTCGAAGAAGATCGACGTTGATCCGTTCGCTCAAACGTTTTCGTACGGGGTCAAGGAATCACTGAATGCGCAGTCCGAGCAGAGCGTTTTGAATCAGAGCACCGAGAACATGTTTCAAGGAAAGCGCGAGGACACACAGAATTACAGTTCATTCTCTACCAAGGATATGAAGAAGATCAGCACCAGTTCCTCGAATAGTATGAGCAGCAAACCGCTGATTCAAAACACCCCTGTTTCACGTTACTCACAGCAGCCGACGTCGTTCGTTGCCACCTCGAACTACGAGCAAAGTACCGTCACCGACAATCATACAAAATCAACGACCACCGTCGCTCATAATACTTCGAACTTCAGTATTTTATCGTGGACCACATTATCGCCTGTCGGCGGTGGCGGTAGCAACAATCTGGTGCAGTTCGAACAAGGACAAAATCAGACCGACAATACAGAGGTGAAAACCATTTGCGAGAATTACAACTACGTTCCCCTGCACAAGGAGAATTCGAGCTTCTCCAATGTATTAACCAACGATGTTTATTCGGGCAATTCAACAGTAGCCGGTAATATTGAAAAGTCGCGAATGAAATCCGGAATGGACGCGCAGAAACAGGGGTCCTTCGTTGACCCGTCCAAAACGAGAAATATCCAGTCGAGTGTTCCACAGTCTACGGGTAAGCAGAGTCGTATGCAAAGCCAAACAACCTCGTCCGGTGCTAACGATTACAACAAGTTCAACAACGCTGAGAATAAAAACAAATCCAAGTACGGAATCGAGTCCGAGTACATTCAGAATGAGTATACCGGGCTGGAGCAGCAGTCGCAACAGCAACAACACGGGCCGAAGAATCATCAGTCTATAAACCAGAAACAGGAAAAAGCTGTATATCCGATGTCCACTTACGATTCTCAGGTGAGCTTCGAATTGCCTGAAGTTACCACGCAGATGAAATACACCGTCGATTATACTGGTGCGAATTTCAAATATCCGGACAAGTCGCAGCAACAGAATCAGAATAAGTATCAGCCGTTGATCCAGGGACAAGTCGCTTCTCTTCAGCACGACAGCGTTTCGTATAGCAACAACAACGGAAAGCACGGGCAACAACAGCCGAACACGACGAAGTCAAAGACGAACCAGCAACAGCAGGCGATCAGAGCGCCTGTGAACTGGATGATGACACCGGAGATCAAGCATAACGCGAACATCGCCGACATCATACTTCCGCCTATCGGAAAGGAGCTTGATTTCTGTCAGAACAATCTGTTCGCTCAAACCCCGTCGTACAATCAGGGAACGACCAATCAATTTTATAATAATTACGACGTGGCTGCTCACAGTTTCCCGAATTTACCGGTCCTGCAAACCGAACCAAAGAGAACCACAGACGTGTTTTATTCCGAGGAGCAACCGTTCCCGTGGTCCCCCACGAAGACCAGTGTTGTTCACGCTGAGCAAACACAATCGGTAAAGGGGATCGATCAACACATTGTCTCCTCCAGTCTTCCAACGCTGGTCGGTGATCTGGACCTGGGCACGAATCTACCGGAGAAACAGAATTTCTTGTTCGGTCAGGTATCATCCAGGGTGGTTCCGTCCGACCAAAACAAAGACCTCGCCAAAGATAAAGAAGGTAATGTTACCGGACGTGATTTCCATTCTGTACTGAATAGTCAGACTGTACAGCACTCGGGGGTCGGTCCGTCATTTCTCTCTGTGAGCCAATTGGTGGAACACGAGAAGGCAGAGAAATCGCACCAGCAACATCATCAGCAACACCAGCATCATCATCATCACCATCATACTCATCAACAACAACAGCAACAGCCACAGCACCACCACCACCACCACCATCAACAACAACAACAGCAACAGCAACAACAGGCCAGAAAAAATCAAAGGAAAAACAACACTAGTCCCAGAGGAAACAGTAAGCGGCAAATGGATATTCGGAAACAAACGTCGTCCAATGAGCAGTTGCATCCGAGGCACGATGAACAGAAACCAGCTGGCCACAGCTTCACAGAACAGGGGTACCAACAACATCAACAACAGCAACAACAGAAATATCAACAGAATAATGTTCACTGGAGAAACAGAAACTGCAAGAGTAATTACACGGCGGAGGCATTAATAGGAACTAACAATAGTGTCCATGACGCAACTCAGGACAAACATGCCTCTATAAAGTTCACCACTAATTATCCTCAGAACAAATTCCAAACCAGTCTGCCGACGGCGGATACAGTGATGCCCATCAATTATTTCTCGAACACCGACGATGGAAGTGGGTACGGTCAAATGGTCAATCAGAACTTTAACTCGTACACATACTCTTCGAATACAAACATCTATCCAACTTCGAACTTCATAACCAGCATATCGAACACACCTACCAGCTACATGATGCCATTACACGATAATGCTGATTATATGGAAGCAAACGCTTTTCTTCTATCGAATGTCGCGACTTCCTCGACGGCCACTTCGTCGTCCACGTCTACAGTAACGACCTCAACTTCCAATGTAAATACTAACACGAAGAATCACCAGCACTATGCAAAGCATCAGAACTGCGACAAAAGGACCTACTCTACGAACGCAACGAAGAAAGCGAAGAGAAAAGGTCCGGACGGTGGGACAATGCAGAACTTGGAGTTTCCACTTTCTGGCATTAATTCACCCCTGGAAGATTATCATCACTCTGCCACTTTCTTGCCACCGCCACCACCACCACACGCTAGCCCCCTTTACCAGAATCATCCACAAGCAAACGTTTACACAAAAGCTGTTAATAGTTTACCACCACCACCACCACCACCATCGGTAGCTGGTTCGCAAGGTGTACCGACCGTGGCAACAGCTGGGTTTTCGATGAATCCAAATATGCCAAGGGGAGGAATTGTGTCCAGTAATCCAATGGCCATGAGTCATCATCCCTCGGGCACCAGTCTCACCAATTTCAACTTGAGTACTATATTTCCTGAGATGAATGACAAAGTACGTGGATCTACTGATTCCAGTAACCCTCTGTACTTGTACAAATATTAACCTGTTGGATTAAACAAATAAAAAGTACAAAGGGTTGAGAGTAATGCTTGTTAGGTAATACAGGATAACCGTTTAACTTGTTTGCCAGATCACAGGATACAAACCATCAAACGGTATACCTACTGGTCTTACACAACCGCCGAATCAGACCACAGCTTACGCACAAAGAACCAATTATTCAACGAACCCTCTCTGCCATTTACCACAGGTTTGTTTCATGGAAAAGATACCCTTCAATGAACGGTCAAGAAATACAAATATCGTTTTCAGGTGTCGGAAGGAAGCCAATTTGGCAATGGCGTTCCTCCACCGCCACCTCCACCTCCTCCTGGAGTAATACATTACAAGAATGTATGATAAAGTAAGTACGAATGAGGAGTGAGTTATTGACAATTGTACATATGTAAATAACTGTGTAATTGATTAAATTAAAACAGATTGATTTATATATACATAGATATTCACTATTTATTTAATTGTGTCTCACATTATGAGTCAGTTGGAATTCACTATAGGAATCTAATTAATTTTACTATCTAATTTATTTCGTTACAATTTAAAACGATCATAAACGGAACATGTCATTGGGTTCTATCAAAACGAGACATACTAACACCAAATATATTATTTTTATCACTATAATCCTGCGAGATATATCTTAATCGCAGTTGTATAGGAAATCAATATCACAGCGCGTAAACATTCCATCGAAGCATTCACGCATTCTGTTATCTCATGTCTTTGGGAGGTGGTTTCAACGGAATTTTACCGAAGGCAAACTTCTCTGCCATATACATGCTCTTCTCGTCGTCAGTCAATTGATCTACTGCCGAGTAAACGCTGTCATCGACGACAGCGACGGTCATAGTGACGCTAAATGGAGATTTACCAAATGGTCCGCTGGTGGACACGGTGGTAGTATTAGCCAATTGACTTTGTGTAAAATTACCGAACGGTGAAGTGATCTGCTGTGTCCTTAGTGCGAATGGATTGGTAGTTGTAGTCGTGGCTGTAGTATTGGTGGTAGCAAAAGGTGAATTTTTCACCTCACCAAATGTAGAGGTCGTAGTGCTAGAGGTTCCAAAGCCGAGTCCAGTATTTGTGATACCAAATGGTATGGTGGATGATGTAACCGTAGTACCAACAGTTTCATTGGCAGAGGTGGTTATGCCAAACGTGGTCCTTGAGAAAGGACTAGCGGTTGAACTGTTAGCTTCAAACTGTGATGTTCCAGAAGCAAAAGGACTACTGGTTGTGGGAGTGGCTGTACCGAACGGAGCTGCATTAGACGTAGAGATAGCAGGTGTAGTCTGAATATTTCCAAATAAGTTTACAGCAGACGACGTAGACGCGGTAGCTCCGAAAGTATTTGTAGATTGAGCAGCCGAACTAAAAGTCGGGGCGTTAGTATTGCTTCCGCCGAAAATGTTAGAGGCACCAAATGCCGGTTGTTCACCATACATAGGTCCATTTGCATTTCCAAAATTTGCTGCGCTACCGAAAACGGGTGCTCCTCCAAATGCAGGCTTCGACTGAGAAAACATACCAGAACTGAATGCCCCAGATGGAGCTGTTGTTCCGAACACTGAGTTAGTAGTCTGTAAAGTCGCGGAACTACCAAATAGATTGGCCGTAGACGTTTTAGCTCCCCCAAACATGGAAGAACTAGATTGAGAAGTAGAAATGCTAAATAAGGATGGGGCGGAGGTCACTCCACTGAATCCTGGTGTCGCTGCTTGCGACGTTTGAGGCCTAGCGAATGCGTTGTTGACTAAACTAGATGCTCCAAACACGCTGGGCTGTACAAAAACAGACTGGGATGCTCCTGCCCCAAAAATAGAACTAGTATTCCCAAAAGCCTGTGCAGTTTGTCCTGTATTGAATGTAGTAGTAGTACTTGTAGTTCCACCAAAGACAGAGTTAGTGCTGGTTCCACTACCAAAGCCCAATCCACTACCAAAATTAGGAGTCCCACCAAATACAGGATTGGATGTAGTGGTCCTTCCAAATATTGATGTACTACTAATAGGAGTGAAACCTCCACTGAAGGGGCTGCTTTGACTTCCAAATGTTTTATTCCCGAATACATTAGAAGTTGGTGTACTTCCAGGAAGACCTGTTTGAAGAGTTACGAGTGAAAAATTTGAAGACTCTAATTATACTTCCACTTGTGGTTAACTTACTTTTCTGACCTGTTCCCTGGAGCTCTTTCTAAAAAGAAGCATTTTGCAGTAAGAATTTATTCAGTTCATTATTACTATTTAATGAAGCACATTGAAAGTTTGTAGGTTCACTTACAAGCATCTCAATTGTCTCACGAGTAGGATTCTTCAATGCATCTCTTTTTGCCTTTATATCTTGACACAGTTGTTGAAAACGTAGTTTCTGCAAAAGATTAAGAACCAAATGACTTACAAATATTTGTAGTATGTATAAAAAAAGATATATTAATAATTATGGATGCATATATATACTGCCTGTTCCACCATCCCATTCTTTTGTGCCTGATACATCTCCCATCTTACTTCTTCTGGAGATAAATCTTCCATACCAGGAATAGGTGGTTTCTGTTTGAGGGGTGCAAAGCACGATAAAAGCCATTGGCCTCCCCTCTCGGCACAGAGTACTTCCTTTGCAACTGCCACCCTTATTTCAGTGATAAAAAGATTAATGAAATACTTCTGAATTTAATGTAAAGTTTGGAGATTGATACATTAATGTTAGATTAAGATATATTATACTTTAGTAATACGTACGCCGTAAATTCATCCTGATTATAAGAGTCAACTTTCGGAGTACTTCCTATGAAATGAACGAGGTAATGTCAAAGAAAAATTTACCATCAACAAGTACACGATTCGAATTTGTTCTTACCAAATGTATTTATATGTTCGAATTGACAATACTGTCCAAAGCGGCAATTGCCTTGCCGATAATATTTGCAAACAACCATTGTATACGTGATCTGACAGGCTACTTTGTTGTAAACATGCCAACACTACGTCTTCCGTCACAAAACTGTCGCGTTATAACAACTTAAAAAAATTCACTTAAACCACATTAAAGTGCGTAACTTATATCAATGATACAGATCAATACAGACTTTCTACCAAATGCCTTTTTAAGAAACGTGTACCTATATATGTGTTGAATTTGAAGTACTTTTTCTCACAGATTATTAATACTAACTAAGGTAAATACACAAACAGAAAACCATCAAAGAATATTTATTTGTGAATCAAAATAGTTCTTCGAATTCTACGGAATGTTAATGAAGAGCTGTTAATATAATACAGTCTGGGTTTAAATAATGTTTGTTACAATTACAGGTTTTTTTAGGTCTCCAACGCTGCCATCTAGCTAGAAAAGTTGTTTACTAATTGGCAAGTAGCTTGAGCGTTTTGCCATGGATGGCGTCATTAGTATTTTCTGATGAGTTTCCCTTTTTCACTTAGAAATCCCATTTGTTTTTAAATATGCGAATTGATGCAAATTCTCTCCCAGACAGTTCTTTATTTGTATGTCTGTTGAGCTAGCCGACTAAATAGTGGGTCATTTTCCTTTATTTTCGAACGAGTTGTTTCGTAAATGCAGTTTGTTTTTTGTAGGCCACCCTGGGCCACCCAATCCCCTGTGCTTTTCACATTCAGGTAATTGACCTGGCTTTGCGTACAATGTCATAGCAGTACCGAGAGTTTGGGACCTTCGAGGGAAGTTTAACCGACAAAAATAATTCAACTCGGCCTAAGAAGGAAACCAGATAGTACAATTACCTACGCCCAATACCTGTAATGGTTGACCTTCCGGAATTCATCATCCCCACTCTCTACACGAAACCGCGCAGCAGTCGAAAAGAAGTTACATACGATGTAGTTCGAGTCTCTTGCGAGCCATCGCGGTGGGTGGGTGTGCATCTCACACCTTCTCTCTTTTGTTACTACATAGCTAGCTGTAAGTCGCAAGAATCTGTTCGTACCATCGCGGACGAGGTATATAAAAAAAGACTATGTTTGAAAATATGTATTTTGTACAAGTAATTGTAAGGAATGTAGCTATATATATTCTGTTCAGATTTTTAACCGCCAAACTTAAATATGTAGTTTTCAAAATAAAATATTAATAATAGTAAAAAAAATAAATAATTTATCTTTCATGGAGAGATTTCGATATATCGAAAATGAAAATTTCAGTGGGATTCCAATGATCATTTAGTTTGCATTGTAAGTCGAGAAACTTAAGAAATTGTAAGAAGAAATATTTTATTTAAACTGGTTAGTCACGCATTAAATATAACAACGGCAAGAAATTGTTGTTCAATTTACACAAATATACAACACAAGGATGCTTGACTGATTAAAAACATACGTGCAATACTTAGCTATCGAAATCGCGTTTTTTATATCTGGAAAATGTGTACTCATTCACGCTTCCATGCATACACTTACATATGTACCTAGAGCCATAATTATCTAATTATGCCGTGTTGTTTTTCTTTTATTCACATTTATAAGAAGCAATATGTACTACAGTAGTAAGTACACTGGTAATGTGTCAAAAACACGTCGAGTCGTAACGCATATTAGAATGTCAAAATAAAAACGAAGAACTGTCGGAATGTACCTTAATATAAGATAATATCCTTTTAGAGGTCGCATAATTTATCATAGTTCTCAAACTGCGTACATAGCTTTCACACTTGGGTATTCAATTAATTACGGAATACGTTACCCTTAAATTTTCATACCTGTGTTCTAACTAATTACATCATACATATATGGTATGAGAATTCGAAGTACGGTTTACCGACAGTTTATCTAGTCAAGTTCAATATGAATAAGAGCTTTGACTAAGTCGGCAGTAGCTTTTTAGAAAATGCTATTATCTTTGTCGAATAACATTTGCCAGATCCCATAATGCAATAGTATACCATTCCAATTGTGGATAACAAACAAACTTTGTTTGTTTTTCAATAATGTACAATCTTGCTTTTCCTTTTTACACTTCTTATCATCTGACTAGAAAGACTATTCCTGCTTTTCCCTTATAACATTACCATTTATGTTTGACGACTCATCTTCTATTTGCCGGTTTCTTGCTTGTTGCCTTAATTGAGCTCTCTTTAAACTGGTCATTAATTGACTGGATTGATATAGCCAACTAGCCTGCAAATATAATATAAATAGACACTTATTACCGCTCGTATCACTGCAATACATACAGGTTTATCTGTTATGTACTTACAATCATTATCATACAGTTCATCAAGATAGGCACAGAGAATACTACAGATATGAAGAGTCCATTTGAATCAAAATACTGTTGTCTCGAGAACAACCTATTAAACATTTTTTGTGTAGATGTTACTGTTGTATTATCAATACAGTATAATAATTGTATTGGATTTTAATCATTGTACAAGTACTTACATCCAATTAGATGCAGCCATTTCATTGATGCTCTCAGAGAAATATACCAAAAGTACTGGAATACATACATAAGATGATTATACAGAATAAGTAATACTTCAATCTTGAAACAGAAACTTACACAGAGCGAGGAACAACATTATTTGAAAGTTGGCATGATTTCGTGTCATTAATGCAGTCATTGTCACAGCAACATGGAAAGTCAGTAACAGAGCCAGCCACGGATCTCTCCATTCGATCTGCAATAATTTGTAATTTAATCCATGTACTTGAGTCCTGACTATTACATAATGAAGGAGAAAACAAGAATACTGCCTAAGGCTATTGTGGCACAGAAATTTTATTCAAGAAGAATACATATTAAAGAGTGCATTTCCATAATGACAAATAATTAATGCATTTAATAGCGTATAATGCGCCGTGACGTTGACGGTCGAAACATTTAGGATATTGTCGAATCATACTCAACGAAAAACACCGGCCATAAAACCTGCAACGGGAAAGTGAAGGTCCGATGGACATCCAGAGAAATAAAATGAAATAAAAAAAAAGCGGTAGGGGGAAGAGTGAAACGCGGGGTCCAATGATATAAGCAACAGAAATAGATTCGACATTAAAATACCCATCATTTCTTCTTTAACACGTCTCTCTTATTCTTCAGGGGAATACACAGAAACGTCATATCACGGGACCTGTATCGCTGATAAGCGGCGACTGGGTGATAAAATTTGACATGTGCGCTAGTTCTTCTGCATCGACACTTTTCTGCCGGCTACGTGTAAAAAAAAAAAGGCGAAAGCGGCAAAGGGGAAGATACGTCATGTCGTATCTGGGCTAATCGAATTTGATAATTTACGTTACGCAGGAAGACGATCGTTGCGGTGTAACAGACGAAGAAGAACACGTCGATTGTGTCAAGGGGTGGAAAAATGAAAAACTCAACACTCACGCTTTGTAAAAACGGCAAAATACCGTCGATCGGGGACTTGAGAAGTTCCTCTTCGGGCATCGTGTAGCTAATGAAACTCGTTGACTGTACGGGGAAAAACTGCACATTCGCAAAAGAAATTCGGGCCGCAGCGCCCTTCCACTGGCTCCTTTTAATCGACTTGGACGCCGAAAAAAGGAACGAACGACACCAAAAAATACGTAGATAAAACACCGCGTACGCGGCGACCACACGGGAAAAACAAATGTCGCAGTGACTCGAAATCTAACTCCTTCTCTGTTCCCCTGTTCTTTCTGTCTGTTCTGTCCTTCTCGTACGCGCGACGCATACAATTTTATGGAATTTAACAGGGATTACATGCTTGGCATAGTACACACACATATGTGTATACGGATTTGCTTCGGCGGTACTACCGACAGAGGGCTAAAAATTTGCGCCATTCCCGCAACTTACATACATATAGCTTGTGGATCGTATCGAAATGACGAAATTGCTCTGGGTTTACAAATTTCTGTCGCCACAACCAGTAATGCTGGATTGACGAAGGAGCATTGATGGACTTGAGAAAAGCATGTATAAGTTTTTATAGATTTGTTGTGTATTTTCCACTTTACATATCGTGTTCTGTTTCGGCATCAATCAGGTGGTGACATCTGCGAATGTCTTCGTCAACATTACGTAAAATGAGTGTTCTCGATTGTCGATATGGTCGTGATATCAAGACGCCTTCTAGTGAAGTGTACGAGATAAAAAGATCGACAATGAAGAAATAACATATTTAATGTACGTACATACATATACAAAATGGTTCGGTAGTGTACACGAATTAAACTTCCCTTTGTCTTATATTACCATTAATTGTAATATAACAATACAATTTTCTAAATTGTATATCTTTTTACAATTTTTTCAATACAAAATAGTCAAATACGTTATTCATTAATCCCATTCCCTATCTCCACTTCTATTCCCAACTTCAATTTACCAGAAAAATAATGAGAAATAATAAATAATAGCAAAATAATAAATTTTATACCTTTAAAAAAAGCGCGGGAAACTGCAAAATCAGCATAATAGCGCCATCTGGTGGCGTCTTTGCGAACTATCGAAGAAGTTCTGGGATTAGTTCCACCTTCTCCCACCAAAGTGGTGGGGGCGCCACAAAATGTCCCAGAAATTCCCAAATTTTGTATATATACGATTTTACAATATATTTATAACAATATGTGTATAAATTCAGTAAAACAGGGCTTAAATGTTATTCAGATTTATAAAATATTGTAATTTATCCATTCCTCTTTCTAAACGTTCATTAATTGTTTCAGTACTACGTTCATTTATTATTGGACGTTTTTAGTTGACGAAGAAAAATTGGTAAAAATTATCATTCAAATCGAGGAACGAAAACTATACATGGACCATTCACGAGACGTCGGCTACGAGAACGGAACCTTTAACGATTTTCATGATTTATGTGCTTTCTGAACTGAAAGCAAAATTTTGTAACCCGTCTGAATATAAATTAGGCATCCTCTTGAAACGAGTACGTTCGTTCTTTGGATTTTTCAACGAATACGATAGATTGACGGTTATCTTGCTGTTTTCAGTATTCTGAATGAAAAAAATGGTCTGCCATACAAATTGAATCAACGATTAATATTACCGGACATGATACTTTGCAAATGTAACGGCCAAGTGTCGCGGACATTTTACAAAGACATCGATGTAAAAAAAAAACAACTGCAAGTAGTGAACAATAGCGTCAATTGTAAATCGTTTCGGTTTTCTATATGCAAATCTAATTTTCATCGCTGACACAGGATCACAACGATGGTATGTTCCATTTTTATGCGAAAATGGCGTTGCGCAAATATTTGCTCGCACGATCGCTGCATTCTTCAAAGTTGAAGCGTGCAATTGCAACGCCAGCTTTTTTCGCGTCGTTGGCGTAACACATTGTAGCCGTTTCCCGTTCGTGTTTATCGAAGGATTTGTCAAGCAACCAGAACTGAGTCAGAGGAAACATGTATATTGAACTTTAATCGTGCGTCTATCTGGCATGAAAAGCCGCGTTACGTGGCCATTTAATATAAACGATTCAGAAGGAATCATTCCGCGATAATCGAGGGTTTCTAAAAAAACAAAATTGCAATATTATCTTCGTTAACAAATCGACGATAAGATCTTCGAATAAATTGAAAAAAAAAAATGTTTATCATTTTTATTATCATTCAATAGATAACGAATAATTATGTAACGTGTGTTTCAATACATTTATCTCTGTTCGATAAGGAATTGTTTATTAATCCTGAAGGTAATTTAAAGATTTTTCTATTTTGACCGCTTTTACCTTTCTCTTACCGATCCCGAAAGCTTTCACACCGTGTCGAGATTTTTCATCCGACCGAAATGCTTCGCTATTATAATACGCGATATGTAAATCCACTTTCATCGCAGTGTTCGAACAATAGAATTGTATTTCGTTCGGACTTATTAACGGCCAAGAACGATATAAAGAAAAACATTGACACTGATATTATCGAGGTGATTAATGCTATCGCGTCGACATATAATCACGTTGCAATTTAATTTAACTTCAGCAACGGCGAAACGTCCTTATGGGGGACGGGAACGAGTATATCGTATTGTGATTCGAGATGGAACACGAAAAACAAAGGATTACTCTGACGTGTAGTAATCATGTGAATTATATCACGATAAAAACATACCTTGAACAATACATCGGAATATTTCTACAGGTAACTGGATTGAAGATGTGTCTCTTCGACGACGGTTTCCGTGTCATCCACGTACCATCACGCTCTCCATTCTAACTACCAATTCATCAACGGTAATTGTTACCGTGTACCACGAATAGCGGATGAGGAGTAGAAAAAAAAAAACTGTCAGACCGATATTTATACAACCGAGTCTCATTCAAAGATAGGAGTAGAACGACTCGAGACCCGTAACCGTTTGTGGTAATCTTTAACCCTCATTACTTTACGTAATCCTCGATAAATTTACACGAAAAAAGGACCATGGCGTTGTTACGCCTATTCACCATGTTTCTATAGTCGACCTTTAAAATATCATACATACACAAAAAGGGGAAGGACCTTACGGATCGGGACCGAAACGAACGTGTCACGTGACCTGTGAACGAAGTCTTAAGAGTAATGTGGAAAGTTAGGAGAGGATTGGATCCGAGGAATTGTTCGGGAATCGTTTTATTTTGATCGTTAAACAATCCAACGTGTAAATAGTCGTTCACAATAATCCGTAAATAGGTAATAACAATTTTATTAAATCGCTAAAGAAAGTCTACAAAATACTAAGTGAAGAATTTGTTAGACCTGTTACTAAATATCCCCAACCTGGGATATCCATACTAATACACTGAAAGAAAAGTCATCTGCACCCCGAAAGAACCCGGACACGAGGAAAGATGATACATTTCCTGATGCTTCTGATATTCGAATAATAGAAGCGATCAAATTTTGAATTGTACCGAATAGTACTTTGAACAACAAATAATTGTAAAGAACACTGTGAAAAGAATTTTTACTTGGGACAAAGCTCAAAGAACAAAATCTTTTTGGGATCACGATTATACATCTGCTCTTATAAAAACGCACATGAAAACTCTGGCTACATGTAGAATCGTAACCGATATATATTTTCTTTTTAAAATCATTAATGCCGAAATTAATTGTCCAGCAGTATTAGAACTTACAGATTTATGTGCACCAGTTGGATGCGTTAGAAAGAGGCGACTTTTCCTATCTCGATGTTAAAAGTTTAGATACGAATCTCTTGACACAATTAATCGAATAATAAAATGCACTAGTCTATACGTTGATAACATTGATTTCTTCGCAGGTAGTATATCACCATTTAAATGTAAACTATAATGGCGTATCATGGAAATTCGATTACTTCGAATATTCGAATTACTCGAATATTTGTAAAAGTTCCCTCGCAACACAAGACAGCAGCAGCCCCACGTCCAAGAGAATGCCCCTCACCTGTCTGTCATTCACCGGGCGTAAAACAGAGACCGCCATCTTGAATATGGTGACCGATTTCGGGCAGGGGTGTTGGGAAGCCGTGTTGTGTGTTTGTTTGTCGAGAATCAAGAAGATCCCAAGCGGTGGTGTGCCACGATCGGTGCTTATCAATCTTCGGGCGTACAACTGGATCGAAGTGTGTGCGTGTCTCTCTTTCTATCTCTGTCCCCGTCTCTTCTTTATCAGGTGACGCGTGCGACATACACGCTCGCTAGCTCGCCCCGTTGTTCCGTACATTCGGTTTCCACTAACGGCACGAAATCTGGCGTCGTCGACGACGGAGCCAAGCGACGCCGTCGATCGCCGCCATGCCGGACGCGACGGTGCTGGACTTTGAGCGGTCAAAGATTGGATCCGAGATGGTGGACAAGAGGAGGCCTCCTTCTCCGCCGTGCGAGATATATCGGCCCGCAGATATATCGTGAGCGTCCTGACGGGAGGATCGTTTTGCTGGCGTGAACGCGACGGGGAATCATCGGCATCTCTACGAGGAGAAAAAACGAAAACAAACGAACACGATGTCGTTCGAGCTCGAAGTGGAGCCACCGGGACCGGAAGCCCAGGCCGTGGCCCTGAAGGAGCTACGGGAGACGGAGGAGAACGTACGAGATGGGATCCAGGCCCTGAAGAAATACCTCGAGGGTGAGTTTCAGAGATGCATGGATTCTTCTCTGTAACTATATTGTACTTAGACAGCAGATCATTCTGTAAAATGACAATTTTCTAAAGTAATTTATAACAACAGCAACAAGTGTAGGAATTTCTTTCTGGCCTTAAGTATCTCATTGAGTTCGGAATAAAATAGAGAACTCGTTGGATCGAATGAAAATATTGTCTTTTACTAGATTTCACAGAACCCCATTATTGCGTAAAATCTGCAGTCTAGTTATAACCGTTCTAGTTTTTTTTTCCTTTCGACGATTCTTTTGTGTCTGGCGATACGACTTATGGTCGAGGGTTTATCACCGAACAACGGTTGGGCTAGTTTTAATCGAAGTACAGAGATTCTTTGTGCAATGTTTCGAATCGGTGTCTATGACTTCGCAGAAGATGTTTTTTCGGTTAGACATATATATTTAATGTGTTCGTTACCCGCCGTATTTGTTTTAGGTTTCGATCATTCTCTACTGATGAAATGTTTTTGTGTGTTTCGGGCGATTGCTGTGAAAATTAAGGATCATTTGGTAGTACACTCATCGAAAGAAACAAAAAAGACTTAACAAACGTTGGTGTATGTACGTCTTTCGTAGTCAGTCATTTCTTTCGTAAAACAGAGATAACGAATAACATAGAATGAAGACAAATTATTGCAAAAAAACGTTCTTTTTCATTGAAAAATGCTCGCTTAGAAATCGAAGCGTCGCAGGTATGCGATGTGTCTGGTAGCGAACGTGTCAAGTCACCGAGGTGTTCCATTGATTCAGGTGTTCACAAATACGGAGACACGCACTGCGTACAGAATCGTCTTAAATTAGGTGGAAACTCGTCGAACCGATGGGATTTTAATGAAAAACCGTCGGACGATCCTGAAAATTGTCGAAAATGATCGTATTCGTTGCACACGACCCATTCGTGTGGACCGAATTATTCCAGACCGATAAAATGGGGAACACTTTCTTGATAATTTATCACACGTTTTTTAACCGGCGATCGACCATCGCGCGTGATGGATAGCGAAAAGGATTCCTTTCTTTATAATTCGCTCTGTCTGTTATTGCATTCTTGGAGAAACGGCACCACATACCATTGAGGCGCGCGCGAGCAATCAAATTTTAATAACACACCGTTCGAATTTTCCACGTAACCCCGGACGGTGTGTACCGTCATTCCGTTACTGAACCACGAACCCGTCTATTTATTACAGAAACTGTCGAAGAGATATATCCACGATTGACTACCTTCCGCCACCTCCGTAGCCATCGCTTTTCATACTCCTCGATCGTGTGTAGAGTGTCTCGATTAATCGTAATACAATGAAACACATTGGCTAAACTAGACCGCGGATATGTTTATGCAAATCGTAGCTGTGACATTTCGTCCGACTGTATGTCGCAAACATTCCAGTCGAACGGAAAACGTATCTGTAATATTCGACAAGAAAGTAAATAGACCTTGGTGAATTTTCATTGAAAGTTCGAACACTTCGGTCAATCGTTACATACTATGAATCTGGCTAAAAGGTTCGTCATAACCGTTTCGAGAACCTAAATCGATATTATAACAGTTTTCAACCCCCTGGTGGTAGAATCGACCAGAGACGAACACATCGGTGGAACGATGGTTCGATGAAGTTCGAAACTGTTCCGTGTTTCGACGAGTACGTTGACACGATCTATATACGAATCGATTGGTAAGTGCATCAGAGTTCTAAACTCTCTCTCTCGGGGTCGCGCCGGTTCGTTCGATAACGGTTATCGCCGCTATAATGGGCCCTAAGTTACTTCTTCTTTCTCTCTTTGTCTGTGGTTCTTTCGTTCCCCGTTACGCCTCGTGTGTTCCACGGGTGTTTGCTGGATTTCGACGAAATATAATTTTCAAAGCCGCGTAAACAACCCGTGACCAAGTAACGTTCCCTCCGTGATACGATCGATAATCAACCCGATAAGGCCCGATCGATCCCGAATCAGTACGCGCGAGATAACACCACGTTGGCGGACCTTGACCCTCCTCCGAATGCGACAAAGAGAGCTGCAAACGGGATAGAAATCCTCCTCCCCATACACACGCTCTCTCGAGATAACATTCTTATTGCACTGGCCGCAGAAATCGCTCGTCTGATAATGACACACCAGAATAGCGTGCAGACGATAGCGGGCGTTTCAGCGATCAGAAAGACGGTCTGGGGAGAAAGAACACGCCGCTGGCTCGCCGTCGATCCTCTTTCTCTTCCGTGAAATTTTCAATCGTACCTCTCCCACCTTCCGGTTCCGGTTCACGGGGCCACGACAAACTCGCGATGGACGGAGAAATGTGGAGGCGATAGAGGTCTCTCGATCGTTGAACGTTATAATTAGACTGCGGATTCTATGCATTTACAGGAAATCATCGATGATAACATGTACAGTAAGCGAAGAGGTATTCAGCCTCTCATAAATTTGTTCTTTACCCGAAGCCAAGCCTCTACTTAACTTCTGTTTAGTCAGTTTTGATTGATTCCAGAGGGGGGCCCCCAGTGGTGGGAATAACGCCGTTGCTCGTGTCGCATTCATCGAGGAATCACTGTAGATTAAATGTAATTAATTGGACTGTATCTCCGAGAACCGGATTTCGTATACCCATTTCGATATTCCCAACTGCATTTTCGGTTCTCTTCTTCGTTCGTTTTTTCGTCGTTTCCGTTCAAGGTATTCGGTTCGTTTCTCGAAACTGTGTCCCATGCCTGACTTCGTCGGGTAAATAGAGATCGTTGCAATTTCCTTAACGAGGATCACCAAGAGGCAATTTCCAGACGGAAGGAAGGAGGGGTGGGGGAGTCCTCCGTGGATTGCACGCGAGGACAGAGCTTCGCCATCCGTCGCTGTCGCGATTTTGTGAAATGAAAATCGTTCGTTTCGGCGCTGATAACGACCGATCCTTAATTATGTCATGGATTAGCCGGCGAATCAGGAAGGAAATTACCATCCTCGCGTTACGAAACAGTCGAAAATAATTACGTATGTATATACAGGGTGTCCCAAAATAGTTTCGACTCCCGGAAATAAGGGGTTTCTGGGATGATTTGAAATAACTTTTTTCTTAGCAAAAATGTTATCCGAGGCTTTGTTAACGAGATATTAACGAAAAACCCCGATCGCAGAAGCTTATCAGATCTTAATATGTCGATTATTTGGATATTTCAGAAGATAAGACGCTATATTTCAAGACAGACGATGAGTTTTTGATGATCTTTCTGCGACCATGCAAGTTTTACGCACAGAGCGCGTACGAGCTGATGAAGAGGGTGGCCGAGTTCAAGGAGAAGAACGCCAGCCTCTTCGATAATCTGATGCCAACGGACGAAAAGGTCGCTTTTCTCGAGTACAACGTCGTGAACGTCCTGAAGGGACGGGACCACAAGGGTCGAAGGGTGTTGCAAGTCAATCCCGGGAAGACCTGGGACCCGTCCAAAGTTAGCGCCGATCAGATACTACGATTGCTCTATTTGATCCACGACGTCGCCATGTTGGAGCCGGAGACGCAGGTGAGAACATTCGGGAATGATTCAAACGACGAACGAGCTAAACGACGTTTTTAGATAGAATTAGATATTCACTTACATGGGCGTAGTCGGGGGTGCAGGAGAGGGTGGGCATTTGCCTGGACGGAAAAAATTGGATTTTGCCCCCACCCACTTCATAACCTGGCTACGTCTATGTTTATTTAGGCGGATAGTGTAGTAGATTTCATTAACGTCCTTCAAAGAATATACAAGGTGGCGACCAAGAGCTTCGTAGACACCAAACGCTGCAATCGTTTGGTTCCACGAGTAACACAGCCTCGATCGTTGTTTCTTATCGACGGTCTACAAAGGCTAATTCATGATTACGTTTAGACGGTGAATATTAATGGTACACCGAATAATAAATTCAAATTTGCAACAATGCTTTACCGATTCCTGTTAGGTTTGTCGGATCCCCTTGATTATTCAGCGGAGAGATGTATGTAAACATGGAAAGTTTTTGTGATGCAGAATTCCGTTTCGTAATTTGTTAAAAACGAAGTGCCTCGTGTCTTCTTGCTATTTGCATATGGAAATGTATGTACTGTGAATCGGTGAGATCCCAGGAAAATCCTGTTCTTTTCCCTCTAGTTCCTCTCGTTTGGATCATTTTAATTTTTTGTCCTATAACGATTGAAGTCTCTAGCGACACTTTTGCTTCTCGTAGATATACGGGACCGTTGTGATAATGGACTTCGACGGGCTGACCATGAAGCAAGTGATGGGCTTGACGCCATCTTTTAGCATGAAGCTCCTGCACTTCATCCAGGAGGCCATGCCGCTGCGTCTCAAAGAGGTTCGTAATGAAATTAAAAATGCGTTCGTTGCTTCTGACGAAAGGGAAGACCAACCATATATCCGATAATCTCAAAACAGAATTAAATTAATCATCTGGTACTATAGTATTATTAATATTAGACACATTAGTAATGTACATATTAAAATCAGAAGTGGACAAAAGTTAATCTATTGAGGGTTTTACTATACGTTGAAATGATCACACATAAACGATGTTAAACTCTAGGTGGCGATAGCGGAAGAAAAATTTAAATTTGTTTCTGAGACCAGTGGGTCATAGTTAAGAGGGTTCATTAGAAATTTTGAGGGATTTGACGACCACTGGATTGTCTCCAGGTTCACATCGTGAAGCAACCGTTCCTGTTCAACATGGTCTGGACGATGTTCAAACCGTTCGTGAAGGAGAAGCTGAAGAAGCGTATGTTCTTCCACGGGCACAAAATGTCGTCCCTTCATACGCACATCCCGTCGAGCCATTTGCCGAAGAACTATAGCGGCGATCTGCCGGAAATCAATTACACCGGCGCCGATTGGTACCCGACGCTGCTTAAATACGAGGATAAAATTAAAGGTGGGGATCAGTTGTCGATTTTAAGATAATGTTGCTTTATGGAAGGGACAAAAATTGCTTTTTGGACCAAAACTGTACTCGATCCATCCATATTTATTTTGTTTCTCCCCAAATGTTTCATCGAATTTAATCGAATCAGTCTCTGGATAGCTAATGAAGTATTACAATTACCCGACTATGGATTTTATGCATTTATAACATCAACGATTACCGAAAGTGTGTACTGTTTAATAAAGTCTGACGAGGTTTTGCTCCTCTATTCGAAGACTGGTAGGTCCCTTACAGGGTATAAACGGAACTCGTTTTGGTACCAGTTTCAGTGAGTTAGTCAATAAAAAGTCTATATTTGCGTAAGATTATTACTCACTGATCTTCCTTCTTTGTTTTTCAGAATGGAACACGTATGGGTTCAACAAGAACAACTAGATCGCGACCAAGGGAAACTATGAAAGGAGGATTGTAGTCATCGAATCCTTGAAAATGTAAAATCTTGTTATTGTGATCACCCACGGTGTAAAATGTACTTTAAGTGTTTCACGGATCGTTATTGTTGCATATCTCTGATCGAGTTGTAATTAATTGTTACTTTTGTACGCCAAGGCAGTTGTTTCTGTAAACTATATATAAAAATCGTTTCACCCAAAATCGGTACCGCGATTGTTACGAGTCCTGGGAGATTCAGATTCACCTGTGCTCGATCCACGTGATCCTTTGCTTTTACACGTCGGAGAAACTTTCCCTTTGATCCTTTCGGTTCCATATTTACGATTATCCATACGTACGGGTCGGTTTCTTCAACGAAACATCTATTGAAATAGTCGAACGATTGTGTGCAGATTTTATTATCGACCGTGTATGCATATTCTTAATCGACGATTCGTCGTGTCGTAACTTTAATCGAGGATGAAGTGGAAATTTTCAGGGAACGAGGAACGGAATTGGGAAGGTGGAATGTTTCGAGGTGAAAAAAGAGAGTAACAGAATTATTGGGAAAATTCTTGAGAAAGAGAAAGACGGATTATTTAAGGGGAACGAGATGAAATGAAATTGACGCGGCTCGAACAAAAGAAACCGCGAAGCTGAAGGGGAGATCGAGTACCAAAAGTGGGGATTTGTAGGGAATAATAGGGAAACGAGAACAAGAGTAAAGGTAAGTAGCAGGGAAAACAGGAAAGTTTAAGAGACAATGGAATTCTGATTAAACCTGATTCCCAGGCTGAATGACGAAAGAACGAAACCACTGTGAAATTGGACTCTGTACGGTAAAATTTCATAACTCGAATGAAATACATATAGGTATGTCAGCGATTCTGGTAATTACATCGTACAATTAACATGCAAACAAATCTCTCGGTGCATTCGCTGATATTTGTCAGCATCATATATATATATATATTTAACAGAGAATATTAACCCTTTGCCAAATGAGTCGCCGAAGTATTTTTTACAAAGTAATCACTGTATTGAAATCGCTGTATTGAGATAGTAAATATACTCTATGGATCTATGATACAAAAAACTGGTGATTCCGTTAAAAAAAATCAAGATGACCTTGAAATCTCTGAAATGCCGCCACCCACAAAAAAAAACGTACCTCATAAGATGTGCCCCTTGATGCCATTTAAGTTTCACGCCTCAAAATTTTCATAAAGTGTACCGTTAAGTCAGTATTCGAGGTGATCAAGTTAGTTGAGACACCCTGTATATACGCGATGAATAACGGAAAAAGATGTCGCGTCAGAGCGAGGGCAAGTTATCGAGTCGTGGGACTTTCACACAGGGAAATGTGCTTCGTAAAGCCAGGTCCAGGCACGTGCAACAGCGAGCACGAATACGCTCAGCGCGGTCAAAATCCCGTCCACACTCGAGCAACATGCAACAGCAATTTAACAAATACATAGACATTCCTTCTGATATTTTCTACATGTGCGTCAGAATGTTCGTTTTCGATTTGACGTTGCACGAAGTCGTTAGCTGCTCGTTGACCACAGTTGTGCACAACTTTATTCGTGAAAAACAGCAGTATATGGGATCGTCATCCTGGCCTTTGAACAGTTAATGAAATGAAATAATTGTTTGCCAAGTGTCTACTCATTCGAAAAGAAAGTATTATGTTATTGTAAAAATTGAAATTTTCACGGTTATGCTATTAAAAATGGCGTAGTACTTTTTTATCTTTAATTCGTTATTCGAAATTTTTTATTTAGATAACGAATTTGCCCATCTCTGTCGTCGATCTATTAAAATCGACCATTTCAAGAGTGTTTTGCAATGCACGTGGCTGGACCTGGCTTAAGGCTTTCTCCTGGTCCGTCGCGTGTCTTTCATAATTGTGATCTCGTTATTAGGTATTCATCGTGTAAAACGAACAGTAATGTGATTTTTCACGGGCGTACGTGACCCGTGTGTCAACCCCCCCTCTCCCCTTTAGACCAATGGGAACGCGTTGTCGCGTTGTATACATGTAAAATTTAGTATCGCACGATCGATTTAAAAAGCAAAACGGGTGCTACATAAAACATTCCGATCCCAGATAGATATCGTTTTGTTTCGGAACTACGTAGTAGACGGTATAACTTTTCTTCCTGCGCGAAATAATGCTAACAATAGTCTGCAATTACAGCGAACACCTCGAACGTTCGAGAACCGGATTTCGATTGTACACCAATCGAACATCATATTTGCAATGTTACGAATTCGAATCAAACAGAGAATCTATGCTTTATTCGGCACATCGAACTTTCTTCGCGCGTTAAATTTTGATTGTCGGATGAAATTCCAATGTTCTGGATGTCTCATTAGTAGACTGACGGATGTTTATGCATTTATGTATATAGCATTACTTAATTTGCAAAATGTAAGCATACAGAGATTTTAATAAAGCCTAATATTATTCATGTGTTATTAACAGACTGCGGATTTTTATGCAAAGTAACATTTTCTAAAGTGATTTATAAAGACAGGCGAAAATGTAGAAATTTATTTTTTCTCTTACGTATCATATTGAGTTCAGACTAAAATGGAAAACTCATTGAATCCGATGAAAGTTTCGTTTTTTATTGTATTTCACAGTGCCCTATGGTCTATAAATGCATAAAATCCGCAGTCTAGTTATTAAAAATGTGTAGTGAATCCCCCAGTACAGAATTAAAGATTACGCCCTATTTGAATTTTTAAGTTATTCCTACTGAAAACTCTAATTGAAACTTTCGTAGACTACTCATGAGTTTCGGTCGCAAAATGTGTAACAGAGAAATGTTGAAACTGTCGGACATTCGTGTGTAGTTTTGTTCGAGCACGAATTCATGAAAACAAAAATCGCGGCAAGATGGCCGCGTCTGAAGAGCGTTATCGGTCGGGTCAGCGTTTGGAAAAACGGACGTGACATAATAATTACGAAATCGTCGACAGTGAACGAATCCCGTTGTACGGAGAAGCTCGCCGAAACATTTGCATAATTTGCAGGAACGCTTTCGAACTTGACCCAAACTCGTCACGAGGCAATCCGATTCGGAAATTACGGTATGTACGAAACGAGGCCGGTGATATACAATGACAACAGAGGTTGCGTCACGCTCGCGTCGTTTCTGAAACACGAGACGATATTTAACGAACCGGCAAAATACAAATACATATAAACGGTACCAACATTTAACCTCTTACCGCATCCACTTACTTTCAATCGTTCAGAAATAAAAACATATGTATTTATCAAATTAAAATTCCATGCAATAAGGGGTTACCGATCAGTTAATATTTATATACACGAGATAGAGATCATACACAAGTAAATAGTACCTACCTTATTTACGATTCAGTTGAAACTCCGAAAATACTAATCGTGGCACCAAGATGGCCGCCACAGTGTCCCCGAGTCGCCGACAAAATGGCGGCTCTTCGACGGTGACATATGTAGAAGAGAGCTTTCCTCTGTCGAGTGCATCGGAAGGATTCCGAACGTTCCACCTCCGATACAAAGCAAAAATGTTCCGTGTAGATGAAAGAAGAGGATTGTACATTATACATATCCATACGTACACCTGCGTAACTCGCGATTTCCATCTCGGATAACCAGTGCAGTTCCGTCGAAGTTTGGAACAGAGGTGGTGGTAACGTCGACGGAATGAAAATGCAAACCCAGAAAGGGCAGCAACAGGTCATTCTTTGACTATTATAATGTCCCGACATTTGACACCATTGTCCACATTGAAATTTAATTAGGGCCAATCGCGACAATAGGGTAACCTCTATCCTTCCTTTCCACTGTCACGAACACGCGCACACACACCCAGGGCGGTAGACCCCTCCGTGGTGGAAACTCTATGGTGGGGAGAAACACGCTCCTCGGCGAACCGTTGCTTTCCAGGCTGATTTCTGACAGCAAGGCGTTCGCCAACAGCCAGTCCTCGCCAGTGTCCCGACTAAGTTGGATCATCCTTTCGTTTCGCGTACCCACAACAACCTGTTTCTCCGGCCTGTTTGCAGAATCATTCACCTCTTCTATCCCCGTCTCTGTCTGGCGTACGAGACCTGATACGCGGCCACTCGGTACGATCAAGAGTACACATATCACTTCTTTCGCGGCTGCGACCGTGAAATGAGATCCTCCTAGTGTGTCGTGTCTTCGGGGAAGATTCTGACGGTGACAGAAGAAGAAAAGTCTTTATTCTCTATCGAAGAGAACGGAGGGAAACTTCGTGATCGAGTGCGCGAGGATCGACCCTTGGGAGGAACATCGCGACTGAAACTGCGAAAGATTCCCAGGGCCTGCTTTCTTGGTGCATCGTAGAAGAGAGGAGAGTCTCTTTGGGTCTAATCAGGTACTGGATTCGTTATCGCTGCTTTTTTTTGGTACTGGTGTTGTTACTATTAACGTATTTGTGTTATTCGCGAAATCGGAGATGTTACTTGTTCGAAGTTGAATGTTTCCTTTCGGGATCTATTTACACCAGTGAGCACCGTGACACTCGAGGCAAAGTCGAGTTAAATTGGGTTTTACGTCTGATTAGCTAGACTGCGGATGTTTATGCGAATATCGAAGTTTTATGGATTAATTTCTCCGTCTAAATCCTTCGTCGAAACCTTAAAGAGCAGGAACAGTCGGCGGCAGCAAGCTCTCCTTCTTCTGACCAGTCAATCTTCAAACGTTCCGTGAATCTGACTTGATTTACCAGAAATTTCGAAATAATGTACTCGTAGTTCCCTCGAAGTAACGGCCGTATCCTCTCTTATGCATTCGCTGTGCAATCATCTGCCTAAGAGACTGCAGTATAGGACACCCGGTTGCACAGTTGAATACGAATTCGTCGTTGACTTTAGGGTAATCCGCGTCAACTGTGACGTAAGACTCGCTGAATGGAAATGAAAACAGAGTGAACGAACTTTCTCCTCTAGGCGAATTTTTCCTTTGAATTCTATGTGCGAATTCTACGTTCGAATTCCTCGTTGGAATTCACCATTCAAATTATTCATTTGAGTTCTTCGAATTCATGGTTCAATTTCTTCATTCAAATTCTTCGTTCGAATTCCTTTGGAGAACTCCTCTAGACTTCCGTATACTTGTGTATCGGACCAAAGGGTTCATAACTCCTTCATAAACGAGCATTTTATAATTCGTTTACCGCTGGAATTCCAGCGCGGAAGCTCGACGCTCTGTGTATCGCGTACGATAATGTTAATCGTTCATCCAGCAATGCCCCCGTTGATAAGAATTCAACGTGATTGCAAGTCAATCGCTGCGTAGTTGGTCTTGATTCGATCATCGGTCAATGTTTAATTGCGACATCTGACCGAGAGACGTCAGATTGGGGCACGCTAAATATAAATAGAGAGTATGTAGATGTTGCACATGTACATTGCCACGGCTGCTTCTGTTCGCGCAATTCGCAGACAGTGGGGGATCGGTCGTCGAAAGGGTGAGTCGTGATTTCCAACGAGGCATTCGAAAAATCGGCGACGGAACAAGAGGGCTAACAAGAAAAATTACACGTGTTTCGTGGACACCTTCTTCTTCGGTGATTCTTTGAATGTCGCGTTGATCATTGCAAACATCAGCCAATGTCAATATTAGGAAACGAACGTCGATTCCCAGGAAAATATACATGATGGTCCCATCTAACGTGAGCACCTTCGATATCTTGCTTGTTTTTGAAGATACAAAAAACATGCGAGGGGAATAGTATTACATATTTGATTAGAAGGAGTAAATACTGATGATAAGCAAACATGTTTCTCAATGTCATATTCTTTGAAGTTTCAAGATCATTGATGATTCTTTCGACTTTCTCCTCTGTGTGTCGTATCAAGCTCCAATTTTGTGGAGAAAGTACTCGTGTCCTCTTATGGGCCTGGGTGGTCAGCCCGAAATGAGATTTCTTGGTAAAGTATGTATGTGTACATACTTGGTACAGTAAGGTGTCCTCGTCACAGTTTCAATATTGAAACAAGGAAATTATGGAAATAGAGAGGTAAACCGCAGGATTACGAACACATCGAATACACATTCTCGTTAACTATTTTAATTCATTCTGTTAGTGTTATGGCTAAGGTGACGTCACTGACTCGTAAAATCTGCACCATAGTCTTCTTTTTTTTATTACAGACGTGTTCTCGTATCATTTTCATCAGCCATGCGTCTCACGTTTCTTGATATTTCGATTGGACATCGCGTATGGCTTTCATTTCGAATGACACATTAAATTTTGTGACAGCGTGAACCGGGCCAGTACACGATAAATAATATTTACTCATCAGTGACACTATGTATTGTTATCGGACTATGCGTTTCAACATAAATACTCGCGCGTCTGTACACGCAGAGTACAATTAGAAAGACTGACAGCCAAACAAAAATTTAGTTTCGGGTGTTGAAAACTGTCTGTCGATAAAATAAAATCTGATCGATAATTAAAGTCTATTTTTTCATACCAAACGATATCACCAGACTGCGGATACTTGTGCGTTCGTGGCATCTCGTAACTTGGGAAAAGCGATAAAATAAAGATTCCAATGGACTTTAACATTTTACGTGTTATCGTTAACTCTACGATGCATGAATCAGGGTTCATTAGATTTACATACCTATCTACCATGGGTAAAAAATACTCACAGCAACTTACACAGCATAAAACAAATTTTTGTATGCACAAATCAACACTCTACGAATATACAGATAACATTAGTGTAAACATTTACTATCTACACTTTTTTACATAAACATAAAATATATGTTTTTTACATATCTGGTTTCCACAGTTGACACAGACTCTATTGCATTTTCTGTCTTTTTTTGTTGGGTACATAAAGCAATGTTTTTGTGCAGCGCAATTATTTTGACATGCAAGAAAGAAACCTAAGAATAAATATTTATGTGGGTATAAAGTACTCGCGTCATGCATCCTAGAGTTAACGTAGTAAAACTACTAGTACAGGAAATTCATCCAGAATGTTCAAACGCCTTCCTCCTACTCGTGCCCATGGTCACGTGGACGAGAACCGTGTGAACAGAGCGGAATCGCTGGCGAACACGCCATCCATTTCCGGTTCAGTTCCACGTCTCTTCTCCCGTTTCTCCACACCTGTTCAACCTGTACGTCTCTCTGCGCGTATGTACACATGCCCTTAATCATACAAAACATATTTCGAACACGATCAGGTGGGACAAAGGGGGACACCACCGCACACATACAAGTTACACACAGTCGACAGGGGACACACTACAGCCACACCAGCACAGGAAACACACACAGGGCCGACAACATTAGAACACCACAGGGACACGAGGAAGGGACGGATCGAAGCTCTCCGAAGAGTGACTAGGGGGAGAGAAGAAGAGAAGTGGTCACTGTGTTATTGTTTGTGGGCTAAAACCACCACAACCACTTCCACTATCACAACCACCCGCGTGGTTCACGATGTATGTCCGACAGATAGTGTTCGCGGACCACTACAAGCGGGACAGTCCCATGAACGGGATGTCGCTGCAACGGGAACAAGATGGCGGCGGTGGTACGGTCACGAAGCAGAGAGAGGTGCCACGGTTCAGGTGCGGTACGTACGTGCTCACAGCCGAATTCGACGATGGGGACGAATTTTACAGGGAGAAGGCGTTGAAGGAGCTCCGTGAGACGCCTGACGTTGTCCAGCAAGCCTTGAAGGACATCAGGGCGATGGTTAAAGGTGAGTGTCCACGGGGGAAACCAGCAATCCCCGTTGCAACAGGCTTATGGATTGGCGAATTCGTTCTAACTCGAAAAAAAATTTAGTTAACCGATCTACGTGCGTTTCATTGATCCGAAGAATACAAACTCTCCGTAATATACAGATAATTCAACCTAGAAAAGAACAAACATTCCTTTAATCCGCCATATCGTTCCTCCCCGTGGATCCACGGTTCCGTCGAAAGATCACGATCAGCCACGAGAAGCGTGAGAACTCTCCACGATCGACGGAATCCACGGCTGTTTGATGAAATCACGCGAAAAGTCGCGCCGCTCGGAGAACCGGTCCGGTTGAAAATGAAAGTTCCACTTGACCGTCGTGGTCGCCCGGAACTGCTGCGACTCGATGAAACCGAGAGTGACACTTCTGACTAGGAGGAAGCTACCAGAACGATTTACCGTCTACAGTAAATCCTTGATGAGTGTTCGAAGGCTCCTTGGCACTGAACATTAAATATTTCATAATCTAATGGCCATATGTAGTTGAAACAAATATCATTGGCTTCAAAATTCCAAACTCTGTGCTAAACCTCATTAAAGAGTCAGCGTTACATCTGGAGACCTTTACTTGACTGATCAGAATGACCACTAAATTTGATCCCTATGTCATAATCAAGGTCACCTTCAGATGTGTCTTTTTAAATCCAAAAATTTTTGTATAGAACATTTTTTTGTTAAAATTTAATCCTTCAGAGTTAATCTGGGATACTCGTCTCTTTTTTGTACACCCTGTATGTATAATGTTCATTCACTTGGTACGTGTTCATTTACCGGTGCATTCACCCTAATTACCACTGCGTTCGTTCGTCCTCCTCTTGTACGACGGAGAAACGCGGAGGTAAAGTTGAATAAATTCAGTCTTTGATACCTTCGTTGCGCATTCGCATTTCCAGGCGAGCCCGATTTCAATCTGCCGGACGACGATGAATTCTTCTACAAGTTCCTGCGTCCCTGCAAATGGCACCCGAAAAGTGCCTTCGAACTGGTGAGTTTCGATTACAGTTGTCGTCTGAAAATATTTCCCTGCGAACATACCTATATAATACACGTTTGTCAATTCGAACGATTGAAAGGTACCGTTACAGACCCAGTTTCTGATCACTTAAGAGATTTAGTAATATCTATATCGAAACTGATCAGAAATTGAGGTTTCTGATCTGGAATTTCGAAAAAGAACAGAATGTTAATGGTTCGTTGAATATGTTCGACAGATCAAACGGTTCTACAAGTTCCGGCTGAACAATCCACGTTACTGCGACAGTTTGCTGCCGAGCTCGGAGACGAAGTTGCTGTCCTCGGAGATACTGATCCCTTTGCCGGATCGTACGGCACAGGGTTGCAGGATTCTCCTCATCAACGCGGGGAAGAAGTGGAACCCGAAGGTGATCAGCCTCGACGAGATATTCCGTGCGATTATGCTGTCGCTGGACGCTGCGATGGCCGAGCCGAAAACTCAGGTGTGCATGCAGATGTACAGAGAACGTTCGAATACAATTATGGTACACGTACAGTAAATCATCGATGAGTGTTCGAAGAAAAGAGGTTGTAGTGATAGAGCTGGGAATTCCGAAGGTAATGATATTTGTTTCAGCCGCATACGGCCATTAGTTTATGAAATATTTAATGTTCAGTGCCGTAGAGCCTTCGGATACTCATCGAGAATTTACTGTATTTACCTAGTAGGGCTGTAAAAAATGTCCAATCAACGCTTTTGGTTCTGAAAACGAGATCTGTCTAAGACCTTTATTTTCGAACAGCCTTCTAGATCGAATGCAATTAAAATTTACGGAGAAACGTTGGTATCTAGATATAAAATGGTTAGGCCATCGTGTAGGTAAATAGGTAAACACGCATTCGAGAATTATATGTTTCTGTGGTACCGTTTTTGCGATCGATAGTTCCCTTTGATCGACTGACGATCTTTTTTTTTTGTTTTTCAGATCGCTGGGGTGCATGTAATCTTGAACATGGACGGGTTCTCGCTTAGCCAGGTGACGTACTTCACGCCGAGTTTCGCCGCGATGATAACTGAATGGGTGCAAAGATGCCTACCGTGTCGCCTGAAGGGCATTCATATTGTGAATCAACCGTTCATATTCAATATGGTCTTTGCGATTTTCAAACCTTTCCTTATGGTGAGCCTCACAAACGTTTCATCTTTGATTTTCATAGAATTGTTCTTTACTCACAATGTCGAGCTAGTCCATTTTGTACCGCCATTTTCGTTTGATCTTCTTCTCCAAGCACAACTTTCACAATTCAGATCAGTATCTTCGCGGTAAAATTACGGGCGATCGTATAAAACTGGTAACGTTTGAAACGCTTTTCGATTTCGTAGGAAAAAACACGGAAGAGGATCCATTTCCACGGGACCGACAGAAAGTCGCTGACCTCGTACCTGGGCACCAAACCGTTGCCCACCAGTTTCGGTGGTGAACTGGTGATGCCCAATGAACCTCTGGGCGACGGCCTCTGCGACTACTTCTGCTGCTTCGAGAAAGATTTCGAAGGTAATCACGCCGTTTTATCTTTTTCTGGTAATTAATCCTTTAACTCGCAATCCTGCACCGGTGTAACACTCATTCGACACGCTCAGTGACGTATGATATATATTCGAATACTTTATACCATTCGAATTACATGTTCGAATACCTCGTACTATACGAATTATTCGAATTCTTCGAATAAATGATTTGTATTCGAAATCATTCGAAATGTTCGAATATCCGATTACTTACAGCTCTACTGATTACCTACACGTCACGTCCTTCTCCTCGCAGCCCGCCATTACAATGCATTTTCGTTACGCAATCCGGTGTAATTTTCCTTGATGATCGTATGTACAAAACACGCTTAATCATCCAGGTTCGAAAAGAGCCACGTAACGAACGTCCCGCGAGTTCGGGGGCTCCTTTGAAGGACGGCTGACTCCCCTCCTGCTGCCAGGTGTCATTGCCTTGCAAATTATAGAGTTCATTGTCGAGGCCGGTTGCGTCGGTAGCTTTATACGACTTGTTATTTTGTATTGTTTCTATGCGACATTGAATTTTCATCGATCCGTTGAGAATAAAATACGCCACGTGACTACTATATACTCGAATCGGAGTTGTTTCATCGATACGTTTGCTGTCACGTCGTCGGTCGACATGAAACCTTTACAAGCAGTGGTCTACAACCTTGGAATCGTTGATTTTAATGAAAGTTTTTAGGAAAGATAGTAGTAAGCTTCTTCCTCTTCACAAATCACCTTTCCGTGTACAGTAAATCTTGGGTGAGTGTTCAAAGGCTCGTCAGCACTGCCAAGGAGAAGCGAACAAACTTCCGAGTCACTATATAGGGTCAGATACAGTCAGAAGTTTTCGGGGTTACTTGCTTTTGCTGTTTCCCGCCAACAGTGGCGTTTCCCTGTTAATTTTGCTGACAAATCACCTAACCCAGGAGGATTCACAGAGAGCTCTTCGACCCCTTTTTATATTATTATCGTGTGTTGTCTTCTCGTGTTCAATTTGTAGCGAACGGAGCATTCTCACTATTTTGTGTTTTCTTTGTTTCAGCTTCGAATCAGTGGGGATACGCGAAGATCGCGAAACGGTAAGGAGAAAGGGAGGGGCTGTTCGTTCAAAGGCCCAGAATGCACGGAGAAAAGTTTGGGATCGCGTGGATTTTCGTGGTTTAAAGACGAACAGTTCGCGGAGACAATATAACGTGGGGAGATAGGGTGGGGCATCGAGAATTAGTTTTAAGTAATGAATTGTTGAAGCTCTAACTTATTCTTTAAGGTTTTCACTGTGTTAGGTGAGGACAGAACGAAGCGTTCTCAACGGTTATCTAACGATATCCAGTGAAAGCACAGTTTTATGGGCTGTGTAATGTTTTCCATGAAACAAAAAAGGAACCTTTTGTTAGTTCGAATTCGCGGTTCACAGTGATATCACACCCACGAAATGGCGAATATTTCGAAAACATGAACAGACATTGTTAAACAGAATAAGGACCAGCGAATTCGGGACAATAATATTATGGATGGTAACGGCGACGATAAAGAAGATCATCAACAGAGATTATAATTATTTTCTTACGTATAATAAGTACGATTTTTCGTGTCGCCTTTTTCACGTCCAATAAAGATACTATATACGTATACGGTTTTCGCCAAAGAACTTTCATTTCTTATTCGGTTCGACGGAAACATGTGTTTAATTGACATCGAAATTTACAAACAAAAAAAAAAGAGGAAACAACACACACACACGACGAACGATTTCTCAATGAAATATATAGCGTGTGCAGTAGTACAGAGGCCGCTAAGCTCGATTCGTTTCCATGAGAGTGTGCAGAAAGAATTCACGTAGAAAAATAGGTTTATCGTTCGGATACGAGCAAGCATGTGTTAATTACAACCACGTTTACGTCGTGCCGCCTCTAATTAAGTACATACATATTTCTCCTATGTAAAATCTGTCGATAAACAACGGATTGGGACACACACACATACACACATACACACACACACGCTCCGAATTGTAAACAAACAACGAATGCGATGGGGATCATTAAAGAATCGCCGCATCGGGACAGGATAAGCACCAAAAAGGTGTTAACTTCCACAATTAATCAATTTCATCGATCGTTATACGAGCCACGCCAGGCGTCTCGTTAAGTTTTTTTTTCTGTCTCGTTTCGAGTGGAAAATTGGAGAACGATATAACTCTTATCGAGAGACAATTCTCCATCGATTCAACTTATATGTATATATATATATCGTAATTCCTCTAAATCTAGATAAATATTTCTACGTTGCTCGTAAATTGGTAGAAAAATTCAGCATTGGTGGTGACAGCAATAAACAAGCCCCCGTCGTCGCTTCTTTCTTTATAAATAACTAAAGCCGTCGTCGTTGCTCGGGGATCGCCTTTCGACTATTCGATTTCCGGTTACCGATCCACCGGAGACAATCGTCTTTTCCTCTTCATCCATTCTCGGAGGGACGTTGGTTGCAGCGTGTGTGGTCACCGGCTATTTTGTGTTTTGGTAACCGTACGAGTTGATCGCTGGAAAAAAAAACAAAACAGGGAACTCAGCCAACGTCGATTGAAAATAAATACAGAGGGTCAATGAGCATCGTAGACTCGGCTAAACGTCGAATGAATCGAGAAGTTCAGAAGCATTCGACTAGTAAACGTTCGAAGGAATCGAATAAAATAATTTGCATAAACTTCTGCAGTCTATTTATATGAATCTTAATTTGTTCGCTACGGCACTGGTGCCGATACTTTAGGTATCGATTGGATATTTTCGCAAAAGTATTGAGCAGGTGTCGATACCTTCGTGTAAGTATCCAACCGGCAGGGATTCCTTTCGACACCTGCGGTCTTTCGTATTACTCGATACCAAATCGAAATTTACTTTAATATCAGTATCAGTGAGTATGAACTGGAATCGTTAACATAGCTATCCTCGCATTGCTAACTTTCCGCGACACTACTAATTCTAGGTGTTCAGGGAAATTATTACAACAGACATGTCTCGAACGAAACTCGCGGTTTATTCGGCGGACGTGTCGTGTCCGACCAACGGAACCGAGACTCGGTTCGATACAAGAATCTCGCGTACCGTCGTACTCCTTGTCGCACATCACCAACAGTGCCAACCACTGGGGCCCGGTGACACGGGGGATTTGCAGGGTGCCACCGTAACAGCTTGGCAAACATTGCGGCGCTATGTACTCGTGCAGGGTCTTGCGATCCGTGCCGTGGAAAATAATCTGCAAAACATCAAAGAAAATCGATAAAATCGAAGTGTTGGGGTCCTTAGTCAGCGGGGCAAAAATGGAAAAACTCCCTCGTTCTCTCCCTCTTTCTCACCCTGTTCTTCAGCTTCTCCCTGAGGAACGGCTTGAACAACGAGAACACCATGTTGAACAGATACGGTTGATTGACGATGTGAATATTCTTGACTCTAAGAGGAACCGCATCCTGGAGCCAATCGACGATCCGTTTCGCGAACGGCGGCGTGAACTGCCAGGTCTGTTGTAACGTAAGTCCCTCCATATCGAAGATCACGACCGCCCCCGCGACCTGCGTGGTCGGCTCCAACATAGCCGCTTCCACGTAGAGCACGCAACCCTTGAACACCTCGTCCAGGCTGCACTTGTTGTGCTTCCATTTCTTCCCGAGCTCGATGATCAGTATCCGTCGGCCGTGTTGATCGCGGTTCGGCAACACGGTCAGTATATTCTGCTCGAATATGTTCTTCTCGCGGCTGGGCTTCAGATCGTGGTACACGTTCTTGTGCTTCACCTTGAAGCTGTAATAGTTCTTCACCAGCTTCAGCGAGGACTCCGGATAGTACTTGCACGGCCTAAGGAAACGGATCAGCCAGGCATCGTTGTCGAGCGGCACCTTCAGGTCTGTCTCGGCTGTGAACATCGTCCGCGATCGATCGAGAGATTTTAATTAAACATTCGAGGGATACTGGCACACATCGTGTACGATTAATTCTTCGTACATTCAAGTAGTACAGATACAGTGAATATTATTGCCACCCATATCTTTATTACAAAGTTATGAACAAAAAGAAATGCTTGAATTGTTTGTAACCAACTCAGATCAGTATAATGCTTTGAAGAGTATTTTGTAAAGACACTACATATGTTACAAAAGTTCACACTTGTTGTGAATAAACTCCCTAACAAAAAAAGGGGGATAACCAACCAATTGATTGTCATTAATATTCATAAATACATTTTAAATAGATGTAGCTGAAAAAGAGTATTAATATGGGTGTCCCTGAAATCGTTTTTAATTAATTCCACGAATCGCTTTGAATCAGGGTGCATTTTCGGGCATACTAATCTCTTATTTTTTAATTCTATGAGGAATTCTTTCTAGCCAGAACGGTCCTCTTAAGTGTTCGTTGGACGGGTAAATAGACAGAAAAATTCGTGTCACCTTTCAACAATTCCTTCAGCTTAGCGACGGCCTCTTTCTGGAGCTCAGGGGACTCGCGGAGCTCCTTCTTCGCGACCTCCTTCAGTTCCTCGCTCGGTTCGCCAAGCTCGATCTCGAGCGTGAAGTCCCCGAGCTTCAGAGACGGCATTTTTTCCCAGTCGGTCAGCATTGTTCCTGTAACCGTGACAAAAAAACAAAACCTGTTTAGCACCTATATTGTGTCTGTGGGAACAGAGGTCACAAAATAACAGAAAGATATTGGTATAAACATATATGTATATTTCAGTCCTGACGGCCAGGATCTAATCGTCGGTAATCACGATTTTTAAACTAACTTCCGTTCTCCATAGCGACGACCTTAAAGGTTCTCCAGTTTTCGCGGTTCTTCTCGTTTGTTCTCCAAGGACAAACTTTCAGGGGAATCCAACAGCTTTACCTCGCCGTCAATACATCCTTCGACCCGTCATAGTCGACGCTAACCACCGAACATATTCGATTGGCAAACCTTTTGATTAACGCATCGAAACCGGCCGAACGATCGTTCGACAACACTGTAACAATGGACGCCGTAAGTTCGTCACGTTCCCTCCCCTCCAGTTCTGTGAGTCACTAGTGTTGGTTGAACGACGATCTACTTTTAGCAAAGCCGAGTAATTATTCCAGCGAATCCATGTCGGACAAGCGAAAGCGTGTTGTGTTTCTCCAGTCGTTACGCTTGGCGAACGCTCTTGCGCTGTTGTGTAGAACGCTTGTTCTGCTATGAACATTTAATTTCCCTGGTTCTCCTCACTTTTCATTGATCCACGAAATCGCACGTTTCGCAACGATTTCTCCACAAACTCGGACGATTTATTTACGATATTATTTACGGCTCTGTGAGTCTTGTTCGAATGATTCTTTCGGTGAACTTTCGGAGAGCACAGAATTTTGTTCGAGGCAACGGCGCGGTTGCCTATGTATTAAAGATTATAAATTCTCTTAGTTCCTAAAAATTTGAAAGATTTCAGTAATTGCGCGTATAGGTTTTTGGAATCCGTCTGTGCGTGTCGGTTCGCCTGGAGAATATCACGACCGCGCACGGGAAGTTGACCGAGAGAACTGCGTTATCAAGGTGGGCTGGCAGCGTGTGGTATCATTTCCCACCGGACACCGAGGACAGCTCGATTGATAAATAACGATGCACTTGTTGCTCGATAAACAATGACTAGGCGGTGTCCAGGTTTTGACCGTTTACCGCGCTAGAACTACCAAAGGCAAACAAAAAAAAATGAAGTACGACAGTGAAATTATCTCGGATGTTTCGTGACTTTTATATGCACTATGAACAATGAATATATTAGCTGATTTGTAAATTTGATTATTTTCAAACAGTTTTCACCAACATTATCGATCGAACGGAAATAGACATGCGTTCATCGTCCGTGGTTCTAGCGTTAGGTTGACCAGATAAGCGAAGAATATTTGTCGGAGAAAAATCTTTACTACGCTGGATGCACCAATAAATAAACACGTACCAGTGAATGAACATTATATATAAAAACGAGTAAATTAACTTATTAAGAAAAACAAATGATAGAATATTGAATTTTTTCAATTCCTTCTTTAATATTCGAATAATTTCCGCGCCACTGGTTAGAAATGTTCATTTACTGGTTTATCAGCGTGGACAGGCGAAAGATAACGTCTAACGTTGATTCCATGAATCACGGTGAACGTGGATGGAATATCCGCGACAACATGAAATTTATGTTCCCGTTAGACTGACGGGGACACAGTCGTTAATTGTTGCACGGTGGGAAAAATATCTCTTTGAGGAAAATGGGATTACGAGAACGCACTCGAAACCTGTTTCGAACGTTGCTGCACATACGTATACATGTATTGGCAACGGAGAAAGGCAGTGGAAATGACGAAAATCGATTAGGGGAACAACTTCGAGATAGAATTAATTTTTTACAGGAAAAACAGCGTCACTTTACCTAAGGTTTTGTGTGAAATTGCAAGAAACTTCATGCACACAAATGTGGCCACCAGGTCTGAAAGGGTTAAGTAAAACGGAAAACCTCATCGAAATTTATCGAACGCTTCACTAATGCTTTACTCTTAAAATCGAACAGTCTAGCGATTAAATATACCACAAAGCTTGTTACAAATTGCGCTCGTAGCTGCGCAAACGAATATCGTCACGATCGACGGCTACATTCTTATGCCAATATTATTTCTCCCGCGGTCGCAAACATTTGCCACCTCGAGAACCTACGCGACGAGAATAATGCCGGTGCTGCGATTTAAAAGCGCACCGCGATCAGCTGACACATACAGTGACTCACATTTGTTCACTGACTTCTAAAATACACAATTTGGTGTCAAAATACGAGGCAATTTCTATTTATACATTTTCCTTATCGTTACATTAATCATCCATTTGTCAGAAATTTTTCTTAACTTTGAAATAAAGTTCGCATTTTCGGTAAGTAATTTGGTTAGAAGTGACAACTCTTCGTGAACAAACTGTTTGAGTCACATTGCGTATACACGCCAAAGAAACGCGTGGATCGTAATTTCCATTCGAACGAAATGCAGCCATTGAATCACACCGCTCCGACGGTTACGTAGTCCAAATCGGGAATGGTATTATTCGCGATAGAAGCTCTTTCTAAATCGGGGATTGTTCCACGTGGCTGCGTGCCACGTGCGAAAGTTTGCAGAAAAAAAATTTCACACGGAATCCGTGATACAATTTAATATTTCAATATCGTTATTCGATTGTATTGGATAGCCAACATTCAACCATACATTTTTGCGACGAAAAGTTTAAAGATTAGGTTTCTTTCTAGAATTTTGACGGCATTTTAAACATGGGATATCGAGAAGGAGAAGCATATTTTTCTGCTTTTATTTCGAACAAGAAAAGAGTGTAAATATTTCTGCTTTTGGTTTCGCAGGCTCCCTTAACCGCCGATTCAACTGCGGGTCGTGTTGGTTCGGAGGTATAGGTTCAGTGGTATTGGTTCGGACCTGTTGGTTTGGAGGTATTGGTTCAAACGTGTCGATACGGACGTGTCTGTTCGACGTACACATTGTCCACGGGAAGGAAGACTAGTAGAGTGGAAGGGAAAGACGGCAACGGAATAGGAGAAAGATGGTCAGGGCCCCCGGGGCTAGAGCCGATTTACGTAACCCCTCGTGGAGTAACAAAGTTCCTTTCCATGTCAGACACACACAGGAAATAAGGTAAATCCGTCGTGACACGCAAAAACGGCGGCCGTCTCGCTGGCCGAGGTACAACTGACAAGGAAACGATCGAAGGAACGACGAAAAATAATTAGTGGCCTTGAAGATCGTTTTGTAAGAGGTACAGAATCGATCCGCGAGCTCTTCCGTTGTATACGTGACAATGACTGACGATGAGATGGGACAACGACGTGAAAGGAATGTAACGAAACCGAAGTTAGGAAGGATAAAATATAGAGGAGAGCCTAGGTCAAGTATCATTGTTATTCTTATTAAGACTTTGGGTAATAATATATAATAAAAGAAATAAGTAAATTAACCAATAAGGGGAAGGAAAAAATGTAACCCGTAGGCTTTTTACCGTCAGCTGATCGTAAAATGTTTCCTGTTAAGGTATGATGTAAACCAGTCTCATATTGGGAGGCTAATGGCTTTTTTCTGAATGTTTTGGTAATCAATTTGTGTGTTTTACTTGTTCGATAAAGCTATCGTTGCTATGCAGGAATTGTAATATACCACGCCGATTTAACTTTTTTTCGAACTGAATGAACTCTTGTAAAAAGTCTCCGAAAACGATGTGGATTCGCCGGAGAATACTTCATACTAATCGAATGTTCAAATATTCGAATACTTCGTACTGTTCGAAAATATTCGAATAGTTCGATCAATCCGAATACTTGCAGTTCTAAATAGAACGTTACGATGAAAGAACGTTCTAGGTTAACGGAGCGTGTTCCGATGAAATCGAGGTTCTACTGTATTTCCATATCATTTGTTTTCCAAAGCATTTTTTTTCAATTCTTGGAAGCTATACAAACTACATAGTTAAACAGGCCGCGTTCCATTTATCTCGACTGTCTATAGTCTATAAAAACTATCCAAGCAAATTAGTGTTACAACGAAGAATGGTAAAAACAGATATGTTCCAAGTGAAGAGAAAAATGCAGATTACGTTCAACGTGACCTCATCGTAGCCGGATAAAAGAGACCGTCTTAGTTTATTCTTGAATGTAAACTGTATAAGTATGTGTACTTAACACGACATATTCGTTTCTCATTACCTGCATGATTTATTCAACATCGAGAGCACGTAATGACACGTTTCGAACGCAATTAATATCACCACTTATTGGTCTCACTGTGCATAGAACTTGGTAAAACTAGTGATTGGTAAATCAGTACTAAAAGGCTCGATTCGCGTAAACCATGTAATTTCAGGTCCGTTTCACATAAGTTCATAGAATCGTTAAAGATGGGGGGCAGGGGGATGATTGATAGAGAGAAAAGAAATTCCTCTTATGCAATCGTTTGCAGAGAACCGCCCCCGGATATACACCCGTGTCTCGTAACGGGGGAGAGTAGCCCCTCGAGGAATCCGAGGAAACGTTTCTGTCGCCGATAATAATTCCATATTCTCTGTTTACAGGGTCGACGGGACTAACGATCGTTGGAACCCGTCCGTTTCCGCCGTGCTTTCTCGAGGAACTGGAAAATCGATCGCCTGGCTCAACAAACAACTCGAAGTCGACCAAAACGATGCTCAACCCATCCTTTTGCACCGCCACCCTGTGGTAGGGACATAGGGAATTTATTCGATCAATCCTCATTTTGTATGTGCTCGTTTCGTCGCAAGTAGCTACGAGGATTTCGAGGGAAACAAAGAAAATCGGGCGAGGAAAGAGATTCGGTGGGCCTGAGGGGAACACTAAGAGGAAGAGGAGGAGGAGGTGAGTGTAGCTAACGCTATGGAAGAAGTAATTAGACATTTAAATTTGGTAATTAGGTCGAAGGTAATGGGCAGACCAGCCAAGATAAAGCGAGGAGCAAGTTGGACGCAAAGATCCGACGTGTTTTAAGGGGGAAGCACACAGTTTTAGGACGAAAAAGTCTTCCTGGTCTGTGTACACTTGCTCGACTTCTCGAGGTTTTAAGAAATTAGAACGTCGGTTAGGTAGATCTTTTTTGCATTTGCCGTGATGAATGCTTCGTCGGAAGAAGACACACAAATTATAAAAAGTGTTGACTATAAGTACTATGTACGGTAGAGCTTCCCGTGTACGAACTAACAGAAAGACAAGTGTTCGGATAATAGAACGTTCGGATACGCAAAGCTCTACCGTAACGAGTTACAGACTACGAAATGAATAATCGATACGTATTTCCCTAAAGGGGAAGAATCATTTCTACGTTTACCTGAAATTTCTGGTTCGTTTAGAATGTTCTTGCGTGTTTCACTATCCAATACAACTGCATTTCCTTCAACTACATAATACTATTATTCCTCGTTAAGCAACACGCAGCCCCGGAGTGTTCATTCTAATTATTTGTTCCGCGGAGGAGAAAGAACACGCTTGAAATTCAGGTTCCAGCCTCCTGTCCCCGCGTTAATTACAGTTGGTGTTAATTGAGAATGGCGTAATTTCAGAAATGACCCGGGTTTCCTCATTCTAGGACCTCAAAATGGAAAGGGGGACAGGCCGAGAAGGGGTGGAAGAATGTGAAGAAAAATAGAGTAGGGACATACAATAGGCGTGAAGGGGGGTGGTGATGGAAATGCAAAAAAGAAAAAGAGTAAGGACTGGGATAAAGAGAGAAAAAGCGGTAGTCTGCTGGGGAGGTGTGCAGGCGGGAGAACAAAGGAGGAGAAGCTTCGTTCCTGAACTTTCAACTATAGAGAAACACGGGACGGGTTCGTTACCGTTGACTTTGATTGGGCTTCGCGATAAGACGAGGAACTTGATTTCCACGGCTACGACGACGACGACGACGGAGTCGGGAGACGTGAGATGTTTGCTGGATAAATTACGGCGGATTATCATCGCGCTGAGAAAAAAAATTGCTTCGTTACTCGAGTTTTCCTCCAAACAGTGGGGGGAAAACGGGTAAAAAGCCGACGAGGATAATTATGTTAATGTTGATAATAAGGTTTGACTTACACGTGAAATGGGGATCGTTTGTTCCAGAGATGACGAAGAAGAAAATTTCTTGAGTATCATTGAGCAAGAATCAGGAGGAGGCTGTGTTAAGGCGAGTGTCGTCGATGGCTGTCGTATTTTTTTCATTAATCAACGTTTATGGTCGCATGATAAATAATTGATGATGGCCTTGCGCAGCTCGCGACTATCTCCCATTTAAAAACGACTCCACGTCGCGACAATGTGACTAATAATCGACCTTCCTTAGCGAGATACGAGGTTCTCTTCTACGGTGACAGACGATTCCTTTTCCATGGCGGGAACGAAGAAACGTCAGACATGTCAGAAACGAACTTCACATTTACGTGCTTCCTCCCTACTTCTCAAACCTGACAGTCTTTCTCTAAGGGTAGCGTTCGAATTCTTGAAAATTTCATTTTCAATCACCTGATAAATTCACAGAGAGATTCTGTGTGAATTTTAACATATGTGAACTACGAAGTTAAATCGAACGTCTAACGGAGCTAACTTCTCGAGGCTCTTCATTAAGAGGAAGTACAGTTTTCGATATTACACAGATTCTTGGATGTCGTTCCTATAGCAGTAATTTGGTTAAATAAATTTCGTCTCCAGACGGGTAATAAATTCACAGTAGCTAGATACATGGAAATTTATGTGGACTGGGATAACGAAGTCCAGGCTCTAACGAAGTTAACCTCTTCAGCGACGCAGTGGACGCGATCCTAAACTTCGAGGAAACTTGCCGCTCCTCCGTGTAGGAGGCGCGACATTGTCTCATTTCTATGTAACTCTGCGCATGTCAATTGCGTACCAATCGTGCCACGGCCGCGGAGAAATTATGTTGTTGGCGCGTTCACCGGCTTTCACAGGATACAAAGGCACGAAACGTTCACGTGCGAGGAAACCAAAGATGGAGGACTGGTATATTCGATGTACCCTGTCGGTCGAGGGACGATTCTTTCGAATGAAACACGGGGAACCTTGACGGGACACGAAAGTATATACGCAAAACTTTCTTGGATCCTTTTCAATGATCAGGACTGATCACGACAGCTTTGCGAAACACTGTGGTCAATGCGCAAGCGGCGACCTCTTTCACCGGGTGACTATGCATTTGGACGACGAATTGCACCGCGGAGTGAACGGTAGCGCGGTTCGTTGTGAAACGTGCGCAACCATTACGTCACTTAAGGACAATAATATTGTCATTCGGTGTTGTGTAAATCGCTGCTAGAATGGAATCTTCGGATGATGGAAGAAAATACACCTTTAATTGCTGGTTACGTAACGATTACGATCACGTATACATCAAATGAATGGTATGCTCCATTTTGAAGTCTTATCGCGATTAACCGTTAAAAGTCCCTATACACTTGGAAAGGAGGTTATGTTGGACTCGGCGATCACGGGAACCTCTTTCTTCTCAGGTATGTCTCTCCCGTACCAGTATCGTTGAATCGTATATTTATATTTAATTGGAGCAAAAAGTTGAATTCCTTGTGCTCCTGGAGTTGTTTGAACGTCCGTTGATTGTTGGCGGCCCGACAACGCGTCATAACGGCCGATTATAATTTCAAATTGTAGATTTCAATTTCCGATTAACGTAACAGAAAAAGCTGACCGTGGACGCAGAGATTCGATTAACATATTCGTCGTAGTGTTTCCTCATCTCGCCTAACGTCTCATTTTCTTCGTTTGTTTTTATTATGTACGAACAAAAACGAGCACATCCCGATGTGATCATTTGATCAATCCGCAAGATAACGCGATGACTCTATTGCTTCTAAAACACGGAGAATAACGAGAACACTTATTATTGATCGTTAAAGAAAAAGAATCGGTATGAATAGATTTGATGGAAAAATTCGCGGTTACGTTCTTGCAGGCAGGTTCATCCGCGTTGGGCCAAATGGAAACGTACTCTGCAGAACAGAACCTCGAGGAAAAACCAAATTTTCCTGGTCGACATTACTCGTGATTTTCATGAATCACGTAACGAAGATCACGGGGCGTGTGTAACAGTTTTGTCAATAATGGAATCGTTTGAAATATATTTATATAGGCCGAACGGAATAGCAAAGCATTATGGTTTTACGTGGACACGCAAGAAAGGTATTGCAATTGTTAATGGGTCTTAATAACCAGTGCGATTCGATTGTTGCACTATACATAGAAACTTTTAAATCCGAAAGAATTACATCAAGGGGACCGGCTCAAAACGTTAACCGTTGAGACAGTTCGGGCAATCGGATCGAGGAATCGCCAAATCGATATTTATAGAAGTACTCGAAATTCCTATGTAAATTTTCTGTTCGCCATCGCGTGAAAACATCGGCGGAGCAGACGAATTACACGCATTCTCATAACGACGTCATCTAATTGTTTCTTAGTCATCAAGGAGAATTACATAACCTTCCGAGTCGATCCCTAAAAACCAACGACGGGGACCAGAAGAACCCCAATGCACAGATACGAAGAAACAATTTACCGGAGGAGTATTCACGGAGAAGATTACCAAACGAGGTTCCCGACGTACTGGTCCGAAATTCGAACAAAGGGACACGATCGCACACACACACATGTGTCGCCGATTTGTTCAGATCCACTACTCGCCGAAATGAAATACTACTACCCCTCTACTTACGTTCTATGACCGACATTGTTGAGGCTCCAGGGTCCCTGCGATCCTTCGATTCGTCCCTGGGACAGATCAAGGCACCGGTGGCGCGACAAATTCTCCCGAGATCAGCACCAGTCTCGTTACGCGTCGCCGCAAAGGCGTCGAGAGACGAAAACACCACGCGGAAAACGGAAAATTCTGGGGATTGACGGTCGTCTGTATACCTCGTTGTGTGTTTAACAGCAGCGCGAGAGAGAAAGAAGGAGAACCGAAAAGGGGGGCGCGACGATCGATCGATGACGAGAGGTGAGGAGAAAGAGTTGGCTCTCACCCGAGCGGCCGCCGCGCGACGTTTCGTCCGATCGACAAAACAGACGAAAATGCGACGGCCACGGGCCCCGGGGCCCGTTCTTATACGGCGCGACGAGTTCACCTTCAGGGTCGAAAAGTCGAACCTTTCGGACGGTTTTTCCATGAACAGCCACGCACACGTATATGCCGGCGGGCAATAACGTATGACGCGCGCGCACGGACGGTTCTGTTTGCCAGCTCGTGGATCTACCGACCGAAACACCGCTCGCACGCGCACGGACTCGTCGATCCTTGGTAGGAATGCGGTGCATACACAACATTCACTTTTACTGACGGAGTTTCTACTGAAAACTGTATGGTAACCCACGTCCGCAGTCGGTCAAATATACCTGTTTTTGTTAACGATTTGTAATCTAATTTATAAATCTGAAGCCTATGGTACGAATTAGTTTGTTCTAAGTCGTTCAGTTTTTAATATAACAGTGCGAAAATGATAGTAAGTCTATATGCTGTTCTTAACCAAACAGTGTAAAAAAGTCTGTGGTATAGAGGATTTAATGTTCAGGATTTCTATGTGTCGGGACTTGTCTCGAGTCTATTTTGTAGTTCGAAGGTAGCGTTTGGTGTTCGTTGAATTCCTACCGCATTGCAATTACATTGTAATTGTGATTTGGATTTTGTAATTAGATTACATTTTGCCGAGCTGTCTGCTCTAGAATCGTGTATATGTATGTATGATGTCTGTCCGTTGGATCTTTTTCTACTTAGAGTAAAACAAGATGGCGTCCGGTTCGACCGTGGACGGCATGGACCCATCCCTCCATAGAATCTTCAAGATGCTTTTCAGGGAGTGCAAATACTATTCTTGTAATTTGGCTTGTTTAACGAACGTTTTAGGGACAGAATTTCCGCCGGCACTGTTTCTTTCTTTTTTTCCGAGGTGGCTGTTTAGTCTGATGGATCCGAGTGTGCACGGAGTAGGCCTCGTCGGGGAAAAGTCGTTTCGCTTGACGCTGCCCGGAATTGGGTATGGCTCGTTGATGGAAGGAAAGAGATTAGAGGCGATCGAGTGGAGGGGGAGGATCTAAGCGTGATATGTTTTGGATCCACGATAGAGGAGCGGATAGGTCGAATATGTATGGTATGCTTCGTGAAATTGATGCGAATTGGGATTTGCTTCGAAGAATTCTTGGAATATCATAATGACGTAGATCTCGTCGTCTTCTTGTTTCATTTCGTATCGTTCGCGCAAAATTTCCAGAGTCAATTAAACGGTGTTCGCGTACGTTTTAGATCGTCGATCCAACCGCCTACGGGACGTTTTAATTAGTCGTACACGCGAAAATGGATCGCGGACGCTGTGGTTCTCCCAGCCCCGAAAATCGATGAGGGTTTCCCGAACTTTTAATTAGCGGACGTTGTTTTTCGCGCTCGACGAGCCGAGAAATTGCAATTGCTGACTCGTGGTCGGTACGATCGATCGTGAGAGCACGGCATTGGCCGGCTGATTGGCGCTGGTGCGCGTAGAGCAAACTGTCCGCGGCGATGACTTGCAATTATGTACATAATTAGAAGAATTAACAGATCGCTCGAACCAGCCACAGCTGTAATGAAGCGACGATTCCGTGAAAATTCCGCTTCGTCGGGCACGTTCGGTGTTCTTCGATGGAATTTTAGTGCCGTTCGCAAGAAAATATTCCAATTAATAATCCAATTAATAGTCTTTTGGTTTTCTGTAAATAGACAACAAATCTACGTATAAGAAGTCCACGAATTAATATGTACATTAATATAACCGGAGGACGATACGATTTTGTCTGAATTCAATGTTAGAATCGGTCAGGAAATGTGTCCTCGGTAAGAGAAATGGAAAGTTAAAAATGCTTTTTCTTCCTTGAATCTTTTTAGAGAGGCAAAAATAGTTAAACAACTCGCAAGAAGCGTGTAACTGGCTGGATTATTATTTTTGCAGTCGGAAACGAGGCGCTACGTTTATAGAACCAGTTTTCGAAGCTCCGGTAGAGGATCAAGGTTTCTCTAGTTGTTACGCGTGTTCAGAGAGAGAATGTCGCTTCGATGTAACGATTAAGAAATGTGATAAAAGGGAAAACAGGAGGTGTTTGGAAATACAGTCGGTGTCGCGATGAAGAAACCGACAGGACACGCGCTCGAGGGGATAATTCCACCGTGGACGTGTAATCAGAGATACTTCACCACCACATCGTGGATACTTTCTATTGTCCGTCGAATGTCGACGCACCGAGCACGTTGTGTAATCGATTGTCTTCCGACCGAGAGTGTTCATCGACACCAATCATATTCATAATTACGTCTGACTTCTTTCCGTTTCACCTCAAGTATTTGAACAACAAAAAAATGCATTATATCCATATACGTTACGTCAAGTTCGCGTAAGTGAAAACAATCTGAATACAGAACTAAATGGAGTCTCAACGTTACGTCATCTGTCTGTCGCGTCTTTACGTAATAATTATTAAACGTTACAAAGTAATTTTGCAACAATGTCGATCATCTCGATCGACGATTTCGCTCGTAAACCGGGCCGTTTCTCGAACGGATCACCAATGAAACGGCAACAGATCCATCGTCGCCATGTCTACCAATTCGGCACGCATGTACACCAACTGGGAAGGTCAAATTCCGACAGCTCCATTCAATTCAACCGTAGTATGCGTATTCTCCAGACCGAAACTACCGGCGACATAACACAGAAACCTCGTTTATCCTATTGTTCACTCTTATACACCGAATCCTCGTGGCACCAGGATCCACCGCCGATCTCCTCCACTAGTATCTCTCTCCCCACCAGCAAAAAATACGTGAATAGCACCGAATGACGACAAGAATAAAAGCAAAAATCCGAGAAACATTTTAATCGAAATCGTAACACGTTTCCATTGTTGTTTCACCATCACCACCATCCCCAAAAACCAGACGGTCCAGGCTAGGAATCCACACTCACCGGGGTTGGTCCACTGATAAATCCACTCGCAGAGACACTCGTTCGTTTGGCTCTTGTTGCACGTTCGATATGCACCACCCGAGTGTTTGTGATATCGTACGGTAATACGGACACGCGTGGAACGTCGTCGATCGAGGAGAGGTAGACGTGTATATCCGCGTGTCAGGCGAGAACGATTCGTCGCGCGCTAATGGATGATGATCGGTGAACCGAGACCATATCCTCTATATAAACGCGTCGCGGACCCCCGACGGTTTTGAGCTCTGACCTTCCCTCCCCTCGATATCGTTTCTCCCGTCCCCTCTTCTCTTCCCTTTCGCCCCTCCACTTTTGGTGAACCGATGAGGCTCGTGTACTGTCGCGTACCGGTAGCCTCGATCGCCGTCATGGAAACCGATCGATGGATCGATACAGGTGGTGCACGACAGATGGTTTTCTGGGTTTTATTGTCGGCCCACAAGATTAACTGGGGGTGAAACGAGCTGTTCTAATCGATCCGAGCAAGGGCAACGGGGGTTGTTGTTTGTTTGTCGGAGGGTACACACGCGCGGTGACGATCGGGTTACACGGGTGTGCGTTTATTAATAATATCGATGGTGAACTTGGGTGGTAAACGAGAACAATGCGGCAATGGTGACGACGAACGACGTTGAAAACGACGTGTTGGGGTTGGTCAGGACGCATACGGTCGATTCTACAGAGGGGTACGCTGTTCAGTGCGGAGGAAAACCGCGAAAAATGAATGAGACACCGTAGATGGATGGTAGATTTGAGAATAATTTTCCTCTGACGCGTTTTGGGCGGTTTGTGGGGTGGTCTTTGGGGGTGGGGGGCTGGCTGGAATATTATTCTGGTGATTTGGTTTGTTTAATGAACGATTTTATGTTTATTATTAATGAACACGTCGAATGTCCTAGAATCCCTTGGATCGTTATGAAATAAAAAAGTATTGACCTTTATGGGGTCTGAACCTAATAATTGACGAATAATTTTACCACGTTTCTTGAAAACGTATTGGGCATAATATCAAGTTGGTATATAAATATATGTATATGCATTAGATTGTCGCGTAACAAGTGTACATTTTCCAGCGTGGTTTATATCCGCCGTATTAGAATCGTTAAACCTGGGATCAAGTTCCTTGTGACCGGTCGAGCAAAACCGTGTCGCTTCAAATGGATCTAACCATCGCGTTGTCTGAAAAAAATCTTCGTTTGACGATAATTTATAATCGTTCAGGCTCGTTCGCTCGTAGAGACGACGTTTATCACGCAACAATCTAAATATATAGGCTCTTCTTGTAAATTTTATATTGCGCATAAATCCATGTGAAAAAAAAATTCCTTCGCCGGGGGATACCCGTGTGTGTTGGTTCTCCAAAGTTCTGCGATCAAAATCTGAAACTTGTCGCACGAGGTCGAGGCCCCAGTGGGAAGGTAACAAATGAGAAAGTAGCTCGCACACGTGAACGCTTTAATAATTGTATGATTTAATAATATTACGATTTTTTTTCCTTTATTTACTTACCCTGCTTTTTTGTGCATACATATATATTTGTATTGTGTAGTATATGAATATATTAGCGTTCACTTAGTGGGATTTATCCCATTTATTTAATAAAAAATAAATGAATTTTCATGCACGCGGCGAAGTCACACCTGGATGTGAAAATTCTCACTTATTACCACAATGTGTTTTTCCGTGCCAATCGACGACGCCGTGGTTTAAGAAAACGAAAGACAAAGTCATGAATCTTGAAATCCGTGAAAATCATCGAAGAAATAAAGAATCGATGAAGGACAGTCGTTTGACGTCATTCTTGACCCACCAAAATTCTGTCTTCTCGTTGGTGATCCGCGGATCGTGTGACTTCAAGACGAAGCCGGAGCAAAATAGTAGAGGTGATGGTCGCTCGAATGTCATTGAAAGACTACAACCGTTAATGGAAGACAAAAATCAACCTTGGCCGTAAATATTACGGATAAACTGTTGTGGCCTGCGTACGAGCATTCAATGTGTAAGGAAACTTCAGAAAGGTTGTGCACAATGGTACAACGCGTAGCTTCCCGCGGACATTCGTATTCGTCGCTCGTCTCGTCGTGGCACGGGAGAAAATGGAACGTGCTTCCTTATTTTCCTGTGTCTGGTGAAGAGTTTGAAAATTATCAAGACTTTCAAGATCTTCAAGACTTTTGGAACCCATCGAACTGTGAAAGAGTTCCTATATTCAAGAGTTTCAAGTTCAGTTGAAAACCTTTTCGCTTTGGCACGAATGCTCCGAAGCGGACCCAAGTTCGTCGCACTCATGGAAACATTACTGTATATCGAGAATCCCGTTGAAAGTTCAAATTCGAAAACGTGTCCAATCATCAATTATACGCGTATCCTTAGAACACATAGTGATCTATACGAGTGTCGGTTGTTCCAGCGTGCGTCAGAATTGTATCTCATTTCTATGTAATCGTTGTGACGTGTGTGCTCTCATAGAGAGAGAGAGAAAAAAAGTATGGAAACGTAGGACTCAGGCGACAGTGCAATGACGAAGAAGACACTCGCGATGAATAATGAATGACCCCTTTTCCAAAATTTTCCGTTCTCCTCACGGTGATCCCCGAAGGTCGGTGATTACGCAAGAAAAACGAAGATGACGGCTCGAGGTGAATACGACAACGTAACTCTGTGAACGGTAATACATTTTTATTTATTTATCAAACAAACAGGATAAATCCTATTAGTGTACATTAATATATATATACAAAAAAAGGCAGCATAAGTTTATACTCTCTCGATGTGCGGTTATCGAGCGAATTCGACGATCACTTCTGTGCTCGTCTGGAAAGTCCGATGCAGAAAGTTGGAAGTTTTATTCGCTACTTAACGGCCGGATGCACGAGTCTCCGTGATCGAATAAACGGGCTTCCAGCTTCCGTTGAAGTTCCTCGATTCATGTATGTAAGTTCCAAATGGCTTCCGGTTTCGATACCTCGCCTCGCACCTCTCTCTATCGTCTCGACAAACGTGTTCTGATCAATGACAATTTGCTGCGTCTGGCCTTTTTACGTAGATTAAAATAATCACAGGGACAAATTTTTTGAATATTTTATTCTCAATTCTTCGTAATTCCACATTACTCCCGATTACAAATTCCTTTAACTTTGTCTTTCATAGATTTTGTTTTCAATGTTCTTCCCGGATAGAGAATACTTCAGTGATCTAAAGGAACAATCGTCCGATCGGGGCAAAATCTAACGAATTGATGTTATAAAATCTTCCTGTCAAGGTGGTATAACTTTTTTTTTGCAAGTTCGACAGAACGGGCGCAATGACAATGGACTTTGTGATTGTTCGTTACGTTTCGACGATGTTTTTCGTGGAAAACAATAAAAAAAAAAGGAGACGTACTTAAACAGCAATGATCGAACGACTTCTCTTTCGTCCAGTGAACAGCCAACGAGATGACACTGCTCCGAACGATCCATACCTATTTACGGGAAAGATTCTCAAAAGTTCAACCCTATTGCTTTTCAAGTCTTGATCGACTCGATCGTTTCAGCGTTCACTCGTCGGACTGATACTGTTGGTAGTTGAAAAATGACTAAAAAAGAAAGCAAGAGGCTCCATATGCTTCTGTTATCAGCGACTGTAATCTCGATGGTCCTGTCTCTTCTAATCCGTGTAAAAACCGGCGAAAGTAATGATTTTTGTTACAATATTGTCTATTTTATATAATCTGGTCTCGACTTCTTGCCAATTATACCGTCTATATGCATTACTTAGATTTGATCTTTTCACGTGGATTAATAGTGAGTACGGCGGCGTCCTGTTCGCCGTTTAATAATCGTCGATCATGTAACAGGTCGCGATCGTAACAAGACCCACGCGTTCAACGGTACCGGTTTCGAGACACGTCAGGTGGGGCGTCCGTTCGTGTAGAAAAGGGAAATCACGAAATTTATCTGTAGCCGGAAGCGTCTACGACGGACGCAAGGCGATCTCCCCGTAGCAACCAGACGCAGTAATCGTGCGAACGTTGCCGGAAGTAAGAGTGTTTCCCCTTTCATCGAGCCGGGTAAAAGGTAACCGATGAATCGTTCGATCAGACGTGTTACAATCGAGCCCCCTACCAGGCCACATTTCGTCATCCGAGTTCTTCGAAGGGATCCAGGACTCGAGGAAGAACCTAAACGAGGACGTGGGTACCGATGACTAAGCCATGGTTCAGACGATATCTCGAGGAGCACGGAGGACGACGGAAGCACACCTCGTCGCGCCTGCTAGAGACGGCCCGTGCAACTTTCTCGATCACGAATCGCACATGTGGGAACACGGAAGGTGGCTGAAAACCGGCTCCAGTCGGTTCTCTCCTGTGACCGCAGTGCACGCAGGATCGTGCTGGAGCTTGGATCACCCGACGCATCCTTGACAAAGCCGAAGGACCAACCCGATCGGGAGCCATTACGCGGACGAACAGTGAGGCGCTAGGGTGAGTATAACCTCGATTCCCTTCTGTTCGAAGCAGATCTGGGGCATTTCTGAAATGACATTATTTGGAATATTATTTCAAATAACATGTTATTTTGTTTAATAATTACTCCCATGCCTGTGATCACGGTCTGAGATGACATTATTTGAAATATTATTTTATTTTCTAATCGTTTGAAATAATTCAAAGAAATACTTGTGAAATTGGTCTTCGAAATTCTATCGGGTGACTAGGTTTGAGTTTGATTTATTGACACTTTTCTGAAGAATAACATCCCTCTTCCGTCTTCTACTATTTTTCTTTCGCGACAATATTAGATGGACCCAGGTAAAAATCTCTCACGGATGAGCTGTTTGAAAAGCGGATTCTGCTTGAGGCAAATTGCCATAAAGATTTTTTTAAATAACATCTGTGTGTGCTCTGTGTGTCCTTCCTTCAACGGAATTAAGTATTATTGTTTCGTTATTATTCCTTCGTTTCACGCCGTTCAGTTGCAAGAGAATGAAATACGCGTATGTACCACAAAGGGACCTTGGTACGGATTAATAAACGAATCATGTGGCTTGAATAATTGTTACAAATTGATGTTAAAGTACGGGGATCAGAGTAATCTCACTTGTAAAAAAGTGAACAAAAAAATAATCACATACATATTAAACGAAGCTATGCGCTACAAGAAGCAGCGTATACGCGGAAAAATCAGACGGTTTCTTTAGGTTCTTGGTGATCCATCATTTTCCGACTGTTCTTATGAGTCCTCATCTTCGATCGATACACGAGTCGATCGTTTCCAATTTGCATTTTAAATCCAGCATAGGTGTTAAAGTACATCCATGAGTGAGTGTGCAATTCGCGGGATTATTTACAAGCTCCGAGAACAACAAGACCTCGCGGATGGAAATATATATTACATCGAACAAATGGTGGTGTGTAACTTGTCTCTCATAAACATCAAGTGCATACCAAAGTTTCAGCGCGTAGAAAACCGACATGGAAAAACTGGAAAAACAGCGTGGGACATTCGGATTCGTTGTTGTTTAACAAATAAAAACAATCACAAGATTTCGCGATCGAAGACAGCCCGAAGGAACGATTCACAACGACGTATAGTGTGATAAAAAATCGTCAAAAAATCGGAAAAAATTCAACCAGTAGAAACTTAATTTTTGTATTGTGTTAAAAAGTCGAAAACATCACTAAACGTACATTTTTAAAATTATCTCTGATTTGTTGGGTTTGTTTCACCAATGTGCGACGAGTCGAACGATTGACGTCTAGGATGTCGAACGCAGAGTTAGGGAAAAAGGGGTGGCCTGGAGTTGCAGACGTCTGGAGACTCCAACGGAGAAAGCAGTAATTAAGTCCAGATTGCGTGGACCAAACGTAACGAAACGTTATTACGTGTATTACGTGTTCCGAGCATTGACGCACGAATTACAGAGTCGAGTTGTTACGTGGTGGAATGGCGGGGGGGGGGGGCAAAATAATTTTACCCTTTTCGCCAACTGGAGACGTTTAATTCGTAATGTACATTACAAACTCTGGACCAAACTTCGATATTAGCCAAATGTACTATTTGAAAAGTAATCTTTCAAATAATTTATTATGGTATCTTCTTACCTGTTAATTAATATCATCGTGTGGTAATTTATTTGACCAGGACAAATGACTTCTCGTTAGATTAATTTACGTTATTTGGATTTCAAATTAAAAAATTTTTCATTTCATATTTTATTGGATCGAATATTTATTCAAATAAGTTCTCAAATACTCTCCAATTCTATCGTTATTAATTCTCTTATCTTATAACTATTTGTTATTTCATTCGAGTGACGTAACAGGAATGAAGAATTATTTGAAAATAATTTATTTCAATTAAAAACAGAACAAAGTTTCGTATGTTATATATGAAATAAAAATAATAAAGTATTTGAGATATACTTTACTACTACTTTAAAATAATTCATTATTTCGAATGATTATTTGTTATCTTATTTTAAATAGGATGTGCCCAACCCTGCTTCCAAGCAACATAGTACATAGCTGTACAAGATGTCAGTAACCTTTTCGTAACAATTACACGTACAGCTAGAAATTATTGATTTTTTATCTCCGCTTGTCAGATCGAGCATTTCGAAACCGCTGTGCGCGACGTGCGTCGTGAAACGGACAATAGAAAGAAAAGACGCTCGATGAAACGTTAATTCGAATCCCGTATTACGGTAATAACAGACGGTTGTGTCGATTGCCACGGCGTGTTACCGAAACGAACGCATCGTTTTGCGAGTTGCGAAATGTGTCACGGTCATCCTGTTGCACGTCCAACGAGGCTCGGTGCATACGCTAACTGACTTTTGTCGTGGGTGCGCTAGCTAGGCTCCAGCTGGCATCGGGGAGAAAGTAAAAGTGAGAATTATATTCCCCTCCGTTACGGAACAGGCGCTCGCGAAGAGGACCGTTTCCCATCAGGGAAGTTTCCGCGATCGTCGCGGTGCACAGCGATCTTTTTTCCCAAAAAGCTGGCCAGAATAACTGTTTTGAAGTAAGTAGCAGCTTGTTGCTAGCATGACGCATTTACTGTATACATATCAGTGTAACAAACGCTGCTGGAAATCGTAAAATATAGCGGTCTGTCAGTGAGATACAGGCCATTAAAGTTGACGAAATTTCGTGCTTCTTAATGGCTCAAAAACGCTAGCATGTTTAATGTATCAGGCGAAGTTTATTTTTAAAATAATCATGTGTAAACCATGTTACCATTAACATACATGTTATAAACATAAACTTTGCATACAAAAAATGTAGAATATCTTTGAACTTACTCGGTAATTATACAGAATAACGGAGCTACTTTCGGTTTTAATGATCTTGAAATATGTTGTCAAGGTCATCATTCTAGACAACTTTTTCTTATAGATACAATAGTCGGTCTCTTTCAACTTCGTAAATTTCCCATTTTCAACAAGTTAGGAATTTTGGCCAGCTTTTCGGGGAAAGACGGTCCACTGTACGACGACGGGAACGGGCGAATCGCGACCCTGAAGGATTTTATTAGCGAAAGTTAACGTGATCGGGAGAAGTTGTGTTCTCTTTCTGTGACGCAAGGTTCACAAAACTGTATGGGGAAGGGGGGCCCGCGCAGGTAAGAGGGAAAATCATTTCGCCTCGATGCACCGAGACCAGGGGGCCTCCGAGTAGTCGCTGCGGCCAGTTGCATCACCGACCGGCTTCGCTGCTGCTACCGATCTCGCGTGGTTCCCATCGTAGTAAACGTTTCACCTCTTTTTCTGCACCTGGTTGTGCACTTTCCCACTCGTCGGGCTGCATTATCCACTTGCTGCGTGTGAATGTTTAGTCAGTCGCAACTTTGTCAGTGCGCGAAACGTTCGTCGAGCTGTGGAAACAATCGGTTCGTTGTTTGCTTTTTATCCGTCCGAGTACCAATATGTCCTTCGATTAACCTGGTAAATGATAGAAATTTCTGAATATTTTTAGTAGATCTAGTGAATTCAGAATTGAATAACAATCTTTATTGAAAAAAAATATTTGTTTAATCAAAATATCACCTAAACAGTCCACTGAATTAACATGTGTAATCAAATATTTTTTTAACTCAAAAGAAAATTCTGAAAGGGTTAAGCATCGAAAGCTGAAGAAAGAAAAAATTCCTGAAATCTTGAAATTCCTCTTAGACAAAGCAGAACAACAATCCCTCCAAATTGGATATTGATCGAAGATTCGTCGACCGCTGCCAAAAAGAAAAACAGCTCTGGTTCGATTAGAAGTTTCCGGGGGGCAGGGCAGAAGTGTCGTAGCGCGCTATAATAACATAAACAAAACCAGTTCTTTACGTTCTGTGTGTGTGTGGCTAATCGTGACACTCTGTGTCTCAAATCCGTGACTCTCCGCGTCTGTTCGTTCCGCGATTGGTGATTGGTCGGTTGTTAAAAAACTGCACGGTGACTGCGTGTGTCTGGCTAAGGAGGTTATCTCTGCAGTTGTTGATGTTGGCGGATGACGTGCAACTGTGTTGCGAACGGAACGAGTAACTTTTTGCCTGCTGGCAGTAATATACACGTAGAGGATCGTGAATGACTGGAGACAGTAGACACGATGCCGCGGGTTGACGAGAAGATCGCGATCGAGGCCGAGTGCCCGATAAAGGATCATCCATTGTACGGAGCAGAGGAGCTGATCGGGGAGAGGGTATGATTAAAATATTAGTTTTGTCGATTCTTTATTAACGCGTTGCTGGCGGAAGTCTAGGACAATGTCCTTGTTCTTAAGGCAACGCAGCAGAGGACTGCTTCTCCTAGCTGTTCCTTCGTCAGTTAAACAAACCTAAGTCACCGATAGTCGAACACGTCAAGCAGTGGTTTGTCTAGTCGCGGATATATCTACTATTCCTCTGTCAAGATCGCAAGCATTCGATAAAGCCCTATAAAAAATCCTCCAATAATCAATGAACGAATTGGCCATCCACCTTCAACCCCATTCGATGATGGAACACGTTGTTGGTAAACAGGTAGATGCCCGGAAACGCCGACAGGAGGATCTGAACGGGATGCCGGAGCTGAAAGATGATCAGGTGGAGCCCCAGGACGATGTGGTCGGCCTCGACTTGGGTGAACCGTCGCCGGAAGTGATGGAGTACGCGAGAAGGGAGCTGGGTGAGACCGAGGAGGTCAAGTGTCAGACCGTTAACGAACTTCGAGACATGATTTACGGTAATCTCGGACGCGTGTCTAGTGGTCGGTTCGGTAAATATACTGTTTCAAACGTGCTCGGTCGAAACATCCGTCCAGGACTGTCGAACAGTTCGAACTGGGTCTGATCACGGCGATTCGTTTAAAGTAAAGGTCGTTTCCAAACAGTCTGATGACGTTTCGAATTTTGAAGGCTCTACAGACTCTTCAAACTCTTCAAACTCGAAGCTCTCCAAACTTCAAATCGATGAATAACCGATTATGAAGCCTCCGATACTCTACTACTCCAAACCGCTTAAAAGACATTCACGGTTCGAGAGTTTCGAGTTCGCAACGTTAACCATACCGTTTGAAATGTCATTGGACTCTTTGGGGCTTCGGATCAGACAACAGTTTGAATGGACTTTCGAAAATTCGAACACGAATGGGTCTTTCATTTCGACCGCCTGGCTACGATCAGTCCCAGTTTGAATCTGTTTCGACTCTTTTGTCGTATGTTTGAACACGTTTGAACGGTTCAATTACCCAATCTCTGATCTCTGTGTTTCACGCGGATTTCTGTTTTTCTACAGAGAGGGGGGAATGCCAGCCGCATAGAATGGACGATGACTTCCTGGTCAGGTTCCTCAGGGTGAGGAATTTCAATGTGAACCGGGCGCATCGATTGGTAAGTGCAGTTTCTTTAGTTAATCATCGGTGAGTGTTCGAAGGCTGTCGTTTTTAATGAGGTTTAGCACAGCTTGGAATATGAAGCCAATGATTCATTTATGTATTTATTTATTTATTTATTTTACTTAAATGAAACATATAATTAGAAAATACAAAAGTGAAAAACAAAATGGTAATTACAAAACACTGTAAACTTGGTTTTTTAAAGTCTGGATATAGTCAATAAAAAAAAATCAAGATCTTTACAGAAAGAATTCGCTGTTCCACAAATGCGATAAATGGGATCAGAGATAGAAAAGTTTGCGTTGTATCTTTGTAATAGATAGAGCAAATGATTTATAATAACAGATGATACTTGTTTTATATGGTCATTAGTTTATGAAATATTTCATGTTTAATACCGAGGAGCCTTCTAACACTCATTGATGATTCACTGTAATACCTCTTGTATCTATTAATGTTCGATCATCGAAGGATGAACGTATCCATGGTGAGAAAGTAATTTTGCTTCTTGGTCTTTCGCTTATGAAACCGTGTTTAACAATTTAGAAGCACGACACTAATAGATTGCTTGTAATTATACTGAATATACGCGAGGTCATTATGGAACTTTGTATACTTTTTTCTTACTTTTTTTTTAATGAAATCCTTATGTCTTCCTGCTTCCCGGTTTTTGTCCGTTTCTTTTTTTTCTGGCCCGTCGATTTTTAACCTGCTAATCTTTCCTGAATGTTAATGGCGCCACCGACCACGGATAAATAGTCTTTCGCAGCCGATTCATGAATACATACCGAGCCGTGGAGACGCACGACGTCTTTGACATTTCCTATCTGTACGCGAGAGGACACCGGAAACGGATGATTCATGAATCCGTAATTAATTGACTTGTATACCAATGGTGCTACAAAGTATATTGTACACGGAAAGTTTATCGGAATCTTCAGAATTCTATACAAGCGATAAGCGCACGATAAATATTGGAAGAAAAGTGAAAGCTGTCAAGCGAGGTTAATGGATTTCTTATAGATTTTGTGGTATTATTGAATTCTTATCGCGATTATTTCATTTTTTCTGCCCGAGTAAACAATACGGTATTAACCGTTTAACGCACGTTTTCTGTTTTTTTTTTTCTAAATCGACCTAAAAAGTTATCCCGTAAACTAAATAAACAAATAAATCAATAAAATCGTAAGAATAAAACGTTTATCGGGTATATCGCCTAGGAATCGTACGAAAGAGGTAGATCATTTGCAATCCGCGTGGCAACGAGGCGTGATTCGTCGAACGTAAACCAGTCACAAGTAGTTGCACAACCATGCCAAGGTGAGCTAACCTGTAGCTGTCGGTAACTAACGCGTTCGAAAAGGTAGTAGGCTTTCGAACAGAACACTACCTTCGTATACTTCTCATTCGACTGTTATCCTGTCGGAGAAACGAGCAATCTTTCGACTCAAACGAATCTTCCTGATCGAAAATATCTTCTTCGTACATATACGGTTCCTGATCGTTATCAGAAATTCTATCTTTAGAGGCCTGATTAATGTGTTCTTCGGTATTAATACCTCGACTACGTTACTTCTTTTTATTTATTTATTTATTTATTTAACGGGACAATACCCATTAGAATGCAAGAGAAGAAAATGTGTAAACATATTTATATAAATGTTTTTTGGAATCGATCGGTTACTCTGGACACTGATTACTAGACTGCAGATGTTTATACACACATAGTGATTTTACAAAATGCAGCAAAATAAAGATTTTAATGAAACTCAATGATGTTTATGTATTATTATCAACATAATAAGTAGACTGCGGATTGTTAGGAAAAATGACATTTTCTGAAGTAATTCATAAATACAAGAGCAAATATAGGACTTTTTTATTTCTCTTAAGGCTCCGAATCATATAAAAAAACTCATTGCATCTGATGGAAGTTTTTCTGTTTCCTGTATTTCACAGAGCCCTATAGGCTATAAATGCATATGTATAATCCACAGTTTAATGTTAAGATATCTAGTGCAGAAAATTATTTTTTATCTCATATTCATACTCATAAATTAATGGAGAAAATTGCGAATGTGCATAAACATCTGCCAGTCAATCGATTAGAAAAACAAATTGTCCCAAGGTTGCTCGATATCAAATAGTCTCTCCATCTCTCGCACGAACGTAAAAAATCGGTGTGAAATATTTGAAATGCAAATTCGTGGATAAACGCATTCTGATCTGCCGTCGTAACCGCTGTTTCCTCATGAAGAAATCACTTGATGAGCAAGTACGGTGGTCGGTAAATACCTTCGCGCGTTCTATTACTGAACTGCTCCCGTGTATTAAACGGAAATAATCTGTTCCGAGTACGTTGATGTTTTTTTAACTCCATCTTATATCATCGCGTCGATAAAGTTTAAATTACAATTTTTTTTTTTAATTCGCGTGAGTGAAGATAACGTGAAAATATAATTCGAGAAGTGACATTAATACGTTAAACACGGAGCTAATTTTGCTTCACTTTCCATTTAGCGAGTACTATATACACATATAGTCAGAAATTGTACCAAGAAAATCGTAAAATCCATTAAAAAAAGTCTTGTTGCTCCTCTGAACCGGATCTTTCCGATAGATAGTGAATTACTACAACTTCAAAGAGCAACACCCGGAGATCCATCAGGACGTGAATCCCGTGAAGATGAACCACATCGGTGAGGACGACGTGATGACGGTGCCGCCGTACAGGACCCAATGCGGCCGACGGATGATGATCTTTCGATTGGGCAATTGGGATCCGAGGAAGTATTCGATGGAGGAGATATTCAAGGCTACCGTGATCATTCTTGAGCTGGGCGTGCTGGAACCGAGGGCGCAGATTCTTGGCGGGGTCGCCGTCTTTGATCTCGAAGGGATCACGATGTCGCACGCATGGACCATCACGCCACAGGTATGTATAAATGTATACAGTAAATCCTCGATCAGTGTTCGAAGGCTCCTTTGAATTGACAGGGTGATGTCCCCAAGTATAACGCTGACCTTTTAACCTCTTGGCTGTGAATGACGATTATTCTCGTCACGAAAAAATAGAAATTTTCTATGTAACGACGAGTATAGTCGTCATTCACAGCCAAGAGGTTAAAAAGTGAACGTTACACCTGGGGATCTCACCTTGTCAGTGCAGAGGATTTACTGTGTATCGAACACAGGATTCTAAATCACTAGATGGTCCAAGTTTATCGAAGTACACAACGAAACGCTAATCTAATTATTCTACAGTTGAATTCGAAGCTTCCCGATTGTCGACGCGGCGTGTTCGGGTAATAACGAGCGTTTCTAATCAAAAAGGGATCCACCCAGGCCCTCTAATTTATCTCTGGACAGATTCTATCGTACGCTATCGATCTACTTTCGCCAGCGTTCTTGAAACTTGAGCCATTTATAACGCCCTTGAAACTAATAGTCCCTGCCTTTTATCCCGACGACCTCCTGTTACATTTATTCATCCCCTCCCCCCTCCTCCCGCGAATCCACGTCGAGTGGTGGCAGAGCCCGAATGGGAGGGAGGGATGGGACCACTAATGGTGTCCTTGAAACTGGAACGATCTATGAAGTTCTCGACACCGATTTTACTTCCGTGGGGCTAGAACTTTCTTCGTGGCCACCACCTCCGTTGTCTCGACGCTTGAAAAAACAGGAAGTTGTGGTACCAAACGACGGTTGAACATCGTCGAGGATCCCTGGTATGTCTGACAGGTCTTCGTATTGTTGGTGCGAGCCGGTGTAATTCGACGCAGCGTTAACTTCAATTAATTTTCATATGGCCAATTTTAAGGTCTCCATATTTCTGTAAATTTATCCAAAGTGTCCGATTTCGTGAGAACTTTCAAGAACCGACTTTACCAAGTACCACCTTAAAATCCAGCTTACCATTTCAGGGTCAAGCATCTTACCTTCAGGATAAAATCGAAAACTCGTTACAATCGATGAAACTTTCGTCTTTTTTTATTTTATTTCACGGAGCGCTCTATAAGCTAAGCGAAAAATTCATAAAATCCAGTCTAGTAATTAGATGTACCTATGAAAAAAAACGAAGAATTCCCCAAAGGTTACCTAACTTTAGACGCGACAGGCTAGTGTAGCTGTTTTCTTGTATGATTAATCGTCCTGGGGAGTCCTAATTAGGTCGACGAGCCTCGTCGACGGTTCGATATACTCTCGTGAGTTCAAGTCTCATATACAGGGTGTCCGACAATAGCTTCTACTCCCAGAAATGAGGTGTTCCTGGGATGATTTTAAAGAACTCGTTGACAAGCCTCGGATAACATTTTTCCTAAGGAAAAACTTGTTTCAAATCACCTCAAGAGTCTTCAATTTCCGGATCCTCCAACATTTTTGTTACACCCTGTATATGCATATACATATACTACCTGTACCCCATCGATCCCCGCAGGTGGCCAATATGGTGATCGCCCTGATGGTGTCAGCGTTCCCAATGAAGACCACCGCCATACACATCCTCCATCAGTCCTGGGTGTTCGACGTGATGTTCGCGGTGTTCAAGCCGTTGCTGGACGTTCGTATGCAGAACAAGATCTTCTTCCACGGGAGCAACATGGACAGCCTCCATCAGCACATCCATCCGGCGCAGCTGCCGAAAAAATACGGTGGCACTCGCGAGGAGTTGCCCTATTATAAATGGATCCAGAGTCTGAGCAAGGATCCGCAGATCGTCAAGGAGATGATGATGCTCGGTTACGTGCTCGACGAAGACATGCTCAAGCAGCTGAACGAGAAACACCAAGACTGAACACACGTATCCAGTCCCAATTTTCGGGTACTAGTAGAACTTTTACTGTATACGTAAAATTTTGTATCGTAATTTATCTTAGTGTTCGCTCTCGAGCAGGTGGTGTGTACGTAGCTCTGTTCGGATAGATATAGAATATATTTGTCTGTTAATTCGTGGAAAGTATGGAAACAATAGAAGGTTTCGCATGAAATTAGGGCCGAGGCGCCTGACAAAGGGTACCCAATAAGGAGTGAATGTGACGAGTCGAACCTGTAGGTGACAAATATTAGTTCGACCTAATCGATCGAGTAAATCCTCGATGAGTCTTCGAAGGCTCCTAGGCACTGACAAGGGGAGTTCCCCAGATGAAACGCTGGCATTTTCGTGAAGTTCAGCACAGTGAATAGAGTGTGGAATTCTGAAGCCAATGATATTAGTTTATGAATTATTTAATGTTCAATTTCGAAGAGCCTTCGAACACTCATCGAGGACTTACTGTATTCCTAAAAAATTGTCAGACGTTTAACCGGAATGTTAATTAAACTTTCCAGAGATAGAGGATATTTCGCCGTTGATTTTGTTTCACAGGTCGCGAGGGAACCGTGATTGGCCGTCGATGAATTTAAAATTCCCCCCTCTCCCCAGTGAATCGCTTGCTTTTCCATTCGGGCGAAGGAAAGAGACTCATTTCCCGTCGAAAACTCCCTCGGATCGTGTCCCCCCGTGGCGAGAACCGATTCATCCATAGTTATGAGCCCCCACCTCCCATCCAGGTGACGACGAATCCCGCGTCGTCGTTCAGAATGTTTACCTGGACCACTCAAGGTAACGCTTTATCGCCGATTTTCTTTTACAATTCCTTTCTATGAACACTAACAGATGCGCGGCGAGTGAAAAAATTGTCGACTAGGGTTAATAATTTCGTTCCATTACGGTCGATGTTTGTGTCATTTAAAAGGATTTTTTGACACGTTTGTTGACGTGATGCTTTTGCGAACGAGTCGAATGGTTTTGTTATCTATCATCCGGTTCAGGGAAGAAGATCTGTGATGCGTGTGAAACTATTACGACGGAAGAAACGTGGTAATGAGGCGGAGGAAACGGAATTAGGAGAACGGCAGCGATTAGAGTAGATCGATTACCTGTTGACGGAAACCTGGATATACGGACGGTTAATACATTTTCTGAGACTGTGTTAGTGTGAGTCCGTGTCTGGTAATCGGGTCGGGGTTCTATACAGTGGACCACGAAACGTCTGATCAGGTTGGATTATTCTACTGGCTAGCTGTTCGATCGAACATTTTTCTGCGGGCGTAACCCTTTCGTGCCCACTGTTGCCATATGGTTATATATTCGAAATAAAATATTAGTATCATGTATTTCGTTCATATCTGTGAGTATACAGGGTGAAAAATATGAAAGATAATCGTAGTCTACATAATCTTGTGAACTACTATGAAGCAGAAAAAAAGTTTTGCTAATAAAACGACAGCCATGTACAGCAAAAATTCATTAAATTTGCAACTCCTTCAGGCGATATAAAAAGCTCTATTGGAGATATTGACATAATCGTAATTCACAAAATACAGTAAAAAGATGTTTCGACTCTATGGGAATACTATCTGTAGAAACGGTACCAAAGAACAAGAAAAGAACAAAACGAAACAAAGGGGGTGGAGGTCCCAGTGGTTACAATTAATCAAAGTTCAACGATCCAGGACACAGCGAATAATAGGCGGGTGGTTGTGTGGGGGTGGTTGGACGGGCTGAAGCCTGACCATCCCCAGAAAACAACCGAATCCAGAGAGTAGGATGACCGGTATCGGGGGGCGGAGGGGGATTCGCGGAAGAAAACCAAGCGGAGCCACCACCGAAACGAGAGGAAGGGTGTTGCAGCTGGGTCGGTAGGTATATAACGCGTAGGTAGGGCAGAGAGAACACTGGTGCAGGTAGCGTGCACCCGCTTATCCCTCTCTATCTTCTGGGGTTGGTTGATATCGACCCACGACGGAGGGTCGGAGGGATAGAGAGAAAGATAGAGGGAGAAAGGGAGAGAAAGAGCGCCCATCGGGGTGTTCGCTATGGCGCAAGCCTGGACGGGGAACGAGGGCGCGAGAGGAGAGGCGAACGAAGGGGCGCGCGCGCGCGCTCGAGCAAGAGTGGCGGCTCCGCTTCCCTCCAAGGGAGAGTGGCAGAAACCGGCAGTAGTAACCCGGCCAGTACCCCGCTCTCGCGCGCGCGGGTGCAGTCGCGGCGTTTTCCGAAAGAAAAAAAAAATAGAAAAAGAAATAAAACAACCCACCGTGTATGTGTGTGTGCGAGAGAATAGAAGAGTGCGCGTGCTAGATGGTAACAGGATCGTGGTGGCGTGTATATGTGTTCTGTTCCTGAAGCACATCCGTGGAACGGAACATCGTATATCCCCTAGGTTGTGGGTGTGTGTACACAGAGGAACCGGTGACACATCGCGTATAAGCCGCCACCGAGGTTATACTCGAGATCGTGTGCAGGATCAGAAAGAAGGACGAGACACCTCGGCTGTGTGGAGTATGCACAGGGTGTCTTTTCCTTTGGATACACGCGTGTTCTACGGTGGGATAGGTAGTATATACGTGTGAAGTCTGATAGGTTGCGAACAATCGGGGCGGCGACCAACAACACAACGTTCGTATACCTACTCGGAACCGATAGGACTGGAGTACCACGGGAACCAACACCGCTGGAGGACCAAGTGTTTCCAGAGGGGTGCGGAGGCGTGTAAGAGGACAGGCCTGCTTGTTACTCATCTGGCGAAGTCTGTCGGGAGGAAATGTCATCGAGACTGTGAGGAACGGAAGTACACACCACCAATCCCGCCGCCATGTCAAGGAGACCGGAGACCTCGAACGAGGATTCGTACCTGATCGCCGGCAGGCCGTCGAACCTGCTACGGACGAGCTTCACCAGCGCCCAGCTGGAGGGCCTGTATCGTGACTCGTCCCTGCAACAGAGACGCGGCGGTTTACAATGTTTTTTGATCTCGGCACTGTTTTACGGTGTCCAGACGATGGCCACACCGGGCCAGGGTCTCCACGCCCGTAGCCTGAACGCTGTGTTTCTCGGCGTGAATCTCGGCCTGCTCGCCTGGGCCGAGCACAATCCACGGGGTAAGGACGCGCTCTCGTGGATCCTGGTCCCACACATGGCCTGGTACTTGTCGATCGCGCAACTGCTCGCTCAGCTGTGCCTGAAGACCGGGGAGGTCACGCCTAGGGACGGGCTCGGCTGGCTGTTGCTCTTGCTCTATCTGCTCTACGCGACGTTGCCCCTACGGTTGTTCTTTTGCGCGTTGGACGCCCAGAGCACCGTGCTCACTTACATCCTCGTCGTAATAGTGCTGCCCAAGGGGATCGCCCAGATACCGATCGACGTGCTGGTAGGTTGATTCGGCCTGCCCGTACCTGCTTGTCACACCTTAGAGTTAGGGTATTGTGTGCCTCCTCGAGGTACAGTGACTTCTGTAAGAAAGGTTTGGTCTGTGACATCTTTAAGGAGGCAAGTTAAGCGCCCAGGAATGGTATTTTTCGGGTACGGTAAATTGTCCGTAGAAATATAATTATCGTCTGTATGTTGACCTTTTATCTATACGAATTTCAATTGCATTCGATCTAGAAGGCGGTTCGAAAATATCGGTGACTTGGACAGGTCTCGATTTCAGAACCAGATGGGTTCATTGGACATTTTTCACACCCTTTCTAGGTGAATACAGTAAATCCTCCATGAGTGGTCGAAGGCTCCACGGCACTGAACATTAAGTATTTCATAAACTTGTATCATTGGCTTCAGAATTCCAATCTCTATCGATGTGCTAAACCTCATGGGAGGGGTCTCCTTGTCAGTGGAGCCTTCTTGAATAGTTTTATATTCTATGAAGAAGACCATATTTCAAATTCGAAGGCTACGGAAATTGTCAGACGTGTGGTAAAAGAAAGTAAATTGCACCAAGTCAGTATAACCCTGAAGAAGTACCAAAGGACACATTTAGTGGCTTGTACCTTAAAGGGTATCGCACAGCACACCAATTTAGAGGGTCATACCTGAAGTCACTATAACTCGAAAAAGCACTATAATAGTCGGTACTTCCTGTACTGTATCACATTTAGGCTAGAATCATCTCCAGTCACACACGGATTCTATCATCTGATTCACATCACGGATCTGTCATGGTCATCGATCACACGTCTGTGGTAAGTCTCGATGCCGTGACCAAGAGCCGTGGATGGAAACACATCGAGGATACAGAGCGAGATACCGCGGTAGCCGTTCAGTTTGTAGGGTTACTAAGTTACGAGAGTCTCTGACACAGTAAGGTTTCGGACCGTACCAAGGGTTGGCTGGCGCTGGTTTTTGAGGTGTTAGGGGCGAGGACCATGGGGAGGCAGGATGAGCGCTCCTGGCGGTGGTGTGGATCGATATCTCGCTGGCGATTGGTTGTTCTACTTTCGGGATCGAGGATCGGGTTGCCGGGATGGTAAATGGAAATTGTTATTTGAATCTGGATGATCTGGAGAATAGTGGCGGTATTTAGCTGATATTTGCTTTCGGAGGTGGGGGCGTTTCGGGTAGATGATATTTCGGAGGTATTTATACGAGACTGTCGATGTACAGTGGCTCACAATTTTGTTCACAAAGGACTGTCATTTCTATTTGACTTAATTGGTTATTTACAAAAATGATAAATCTAATGATAAGGCGAAAGCATGATAAATCTAGTGATAAAGGCAGAGCTGGACAGAATTTTATTCGAATAATACACAGTGAAAAGCAGCAGTATCTGAGGGTATCGTCCTGAGCTTTAAACAATTAATGAAATTAAATAATTGTTCGGAAAATGTCGTTTCATTCATAAAGAAGTATTATTTTATTAGAAAAATTGAAATTTCCACGTTTCAATAATTAAAAATGACGAAATACTTTTTTTAATTTTTTAAGGGTGCTCTAAAAAACCATTCCACCAAGTTTCGACGCGTGATTGTGATTTCAGAAGTCTTCACTGTACCTTCTGTAATATCCGTAGCTTCCTGCCAGGTTCCGGACGAATCCTCGATGTTAATGATCGCGACAGATTGCTCATTACGGGCTCTCCCACCCCCTTCTCCCTCCATCAGAAGTCAATCCACCAACGATGATCACGTTGTCGAATCGAACATCTAGAAATTCCCCATCATGCTCCTTCTTCGCGTTTTCTTTTCTCGAAAAAAACCCGTTCAACGCCTCCCGGAAGCTTTCGCGCTTAATCACGAACTTTTTCCTCTGTCCCTTTTCCGCCGGACACGGTTTAATTACCCGGCTCTGGACGATGCCTTGCGCGCCAACCGTATCGACAGGAGCCACCAATTAACATTGGGATGGAAGGGGTAGGGGATTGATTAAAAAGGAAACTGTTCAGGATTAAAAAAAAATTATCGTCTGGCGTTGTTGGAACGCAGATAGGACTGCGAGTCACTGGAGAGAATGTGTTACCGTTAATATGAACGAGTAATCGGTTTTACCATGTATTTTGTATTCATCTGACAAATACGCAGACAGTAGGTGTTATTTATTAATAATAAATAACCATTATTTGATACCCGAAGTGGTCGAGTCAGTTTCATTTCTGTCTGTCTGGCCGGAGACTGTACCAATCTACTTAATTCTCGATGAAAATACAGGGTGACTCCCAAAGCTACATATAAGCAGACATGAGACGATTCCTCGCGAAAAATGTAATTAGATGGTTTCAAAATGTTAACATATTCTGGTGAATCATTTATATGTCATCTAATATTTTTTAATAAATTTTCGTTGGTCCAAACGTCGAATTGGAATATTCTTCCGAATGAAATTCCTCGGATACTCGAGTTCCGATGTTCTTTTCCGAAGGCTTTATTGTTGCGCCCTTTTATGAAAGAAATGGGAAAGGAACGGCCGATTCTTCCAGTATCGAAACCTGGGGAACATTTGAAACTGGGTATAGGATTAACCGAGCGACTTCCATTCCGTAGAAGAACCCCTCGAACACTCCGTACGTAATAATCGTTGTGCACGCTTGCGGAACTGAGACGACTGGAGGGTCGTAACACTCGTCGGAAATAGAATTTTCGCGGGATAATTCTACCGTTCCGATTCCCTCTTGGAAATAAGAATCTCCTCCGATTACGAAGAAATACGGTGGCGGTTTTACGAGAGACGGGAGGTGGGACGCGAAATATATCGAGGGTGAAATGCGAAATATAGGGTGAGTCAATAAGAAATGCTATCCGAAATAAGTCGTTACCATTTTGGTTGTATCAGAAAACGTTTTTAATGTATTCTTTGGCATTTTAAGGGTCGCATCGGATCGATACAATTGGATTTTTATATACCTTATTTCTTTTGAGACATCAAGTTGACCTTGAGTTTCTTACAAGGTCAATGCATCTTTTTTTTAATACGAAGGAGGACGAAGTCGACGACCTATAGCATAATGATCTTAAAAAAAATAGATGCATTGACCTTGACAAAAATTAAGGTGACTGATATGTGTAAAACAAAAGATATAATGGAATGAAATTGTTTCCATCCGATGCGTTCCTGAAAATGCCATATATTTAATTAAAACGTTTTTTGATACTGTGAACTACAGTGGACTCTTACGATATTGCCGTAAAATTCTTGGAAACGGCAATGCGTCGAGAGCTCCCTTTGTGGCGACGGCGTAGGTTATGTGGTGGGGGAGCTAATTTGCGAAGAAGTGCATCTCATGGCAATGGGTAATGAGTTATCTTAGATAGTAGTTCTTATCGACACACCCTGTATATGGTAGTAAGTACGTGGAACACTAGTGTTCCAAGGAACACCACTAGTTAAGAACCACCTTTACAGAGGGTAACCGATTTACAGGGTTAGGGAAGGGGGTAGGTCGGTCGAGGAGACAGAATTTCGTGTTCAGGCCGAGCGACTCGACGTCTCGCAGCACCAGTTCCTCTCGAGAAAATAATTATAAGCCGGTGCAATCTCGAGACGCAACAAGCAAGTCCTCGGTTCTTGCGGCGGCAATTTTCCGTGGCTCTCCCATTAAAACTGCTTCCTCCCACGGATTGGGAGGGGCAGGAGGGAAGGAAAGAGGATTTCGCGGATGTCCACCCCTCCACCGAGCACTGTTCTATCGTAACGAGCCGGAAAATTGTAGCCACCGAAGGGGACGACGACACAGCGATGCAGTTTTCCCGCTGGAAACATTAGTAGAAAGTTCTCAGCTCGCCGGAGATTCCCAGAGACGGGTGGAAAAAAAAATCCAATAGACGCGTTCTTCCGTGTGCGTTCTGGCGGACGGCTGGGTCGTTCGCTTACAATGTTAACGGAAGTGGCCAGCGTAATTGGGCGTGAAGATATACCCTGTTGTTGCGTGAAAATTGCAATGTGTATACTATGTACACTGATTTTTGGCGATCGGACTCGGGGAGTACAGTAAATCATCGATGGGAGCAAGTCAAACGCCCAGTGGTGAGGGTGACGACTGAACATCCAGTGCTGAAGAGCCTTCGAACATTTATGGCTGATTTACTGTATTATGTATATTTTAATTCTGTCAGACGTGTGACGGAACAGTCGGACATTTCCATCTCGATAATTAACTTCTCGACGGTATCGACGAAGAACCAAATTGAAATAAGGTCTTTCGGTTTGGGTCAACAGGGTTTGATGAGTGACAGAGACCCAGTGGCTTGGCTGTGATTCGTCGCCCCGTAACGAAATTGCGGTGGTCTCTAACGAAATTTTCCTAGACGTATGGAGGATCGCGAAAGCGGAAGCTGTGGGGGGGGGGGCTTGTCGCGTGGCTCTATCGTTTTAGTGACACTCGAGTAGAGTTCGGTCAATGGTAGTTTAAAATAGAGAGAGGCAAAAGGGGCACCGGAGATAGAGAGAGAGAGAGAGAGAGAGAGAGTGAGTCAATGACGCGACGTGTGTCGCCTTTCCATGCACGATATCCGATCGGTTTTCAATGGCAGTGACGTTTCTTTGAAAATTCACACGGTCGACGGAGACGGCCATAATTCGAACTATATTTGCAATGATCGTTGCTCGATCAACCCTCATCACGGGGTTGAACCGAGGGCTCAAGACCTCTCTCGTTGGGTGCGACCGTCGTGATGCGTTACTGTTCCGGAGGTGTTGAGTTACATTGAACAATTATATAATAATATGGACTACGCATAGTTAGCTCTTTCGTTGTCCAAATGTAAGCACCTTTGGATATCTCATTTGTTTGTGAAAATAAAAAAATGTGAGGTGAAAGTAGGCAGTATATGGTTAGAAGAACCAAATGGTGTTATTTATAAGTATTAGGAGTCTTGGCCTGTATGAAAAAGATCCGATGTTTCTTAAATATTACACATTTCGTTTATATTAGTGTAATTGTTATCGATCGAGTTTTAAGTTGCTCTAGACAATATTGATTTCAGACCTTCAACAATAATGCTTTACTTCGTTTACTTCATATCTGGACTACAGAGCCAGAGAGTATAAGGTCTATTTAAAAAAAAAATGACCTTTTACATGTTTCCTGTATAAAATATTTCGCTCTTTCCGATGGTAAAAGTTACTTCGTTCTAAATTGTTTAATTTTTAATATAGGTACGTAAGAGTCTAAAAAGTGATATTAAGTTCATATTTTTAGAACAGTGTAAAGGTCATCGCATAGGGGAAATAATGCAAATTTCACCATTTCTGCATATAGAGACTATCTTAAATCCATTGAAAGTGTGACTTAATACACTCTAGCTCTGGAGTCCAGATACACGATAAGTGTCCTAACGCTTATAAACGGAAGTGTATACTGTGTGTACGAGACCATCTTTTTTGCCTGAACGGTAAATTTCCGTCGCGAACAGAACCACCGATAAAACGGTCAAAAATTCAATTATCAATCCCGTCTATTGTCTCCCAGAGGCTGGACGGGGAGTGGAAGCGGTCGCAACAAAAGGGTTCGCGGCGGTGAATGGACCGGCCATCGAGCGTGGAAACGGATCAAACACCGCTCACGACACCGTTCGACCGATTTTCCGTGGAAAAGTGGAAAATTAAAAAAAGAAAAGAAAGAAGGTTGGACTCGCGTGGCTTTGTCGAAGAGACGTCGAACATTTCACGATTGGCGACGCAGTTTTTCTCCCCTGAGGGGTGGGGATTCCATTTTCAACCCTTTCTCCACCCCCGTGACGGTAGAAATTTGAAACCTAGTGGCATGGATGGGAACTGAAGCGAACTAGATTGAAAGCTTTGGGGAAACTGGCATCAGAATAGTCGTCTCGAATTGAATGGGACAGGCTTCTAGAACAAAAGTGGGGCTTATCGATCCCACCCCCTTCCCTGGCTTTTCCACGGAAATCTAGCGACGCTTTTGGTCGTGTCTTGAAAGAAACTCGTGTCCTGAAATCCAGAACTCCTGGAATCGTGTACGGATAGACGATGAGAATGTATGATGTCCTTCTCGAAATCGTAGAAATTTCGGTAGAAAATAATTTAAGAAACACACGTTTTAGAGGGTCAGAATAATTATCGTTTCGATACGTAATAAATAATTTTAATTCATAATGTAAATGGTATATTGGAAAGTGAACGTTTCTTTTCTTTTTCTTATACCGACATGAATTTCCTGTGCACAGTTCAAAACGATCTTAATTCTAGCGTTTGTATATTCACTGAAGGGTCTTTTTACTTTTCCAATAGGAAGAGTTTCCCTCTTTTGTTCATGAACGTCTCATTTGCATAGGATCGCGTACTTGCCAATTATTAACATGCCCGGTATCTTTTTATGATTCATCCATGTGCACGATCGCGCACGGTGTGCCTATACATATAAACTGTATCGACTTAGTTTTCCTGGCAACGTTGTATCGAATTCGAACTCGTGCAATCACTCGGAAACCAATACATCGACATACTCCACGAGATGCCACGCCAATTTAATTCACGTTTAAATCACGTTCGTTTAATTTCACGCAATATCCCGTTGGAATGTCTGGAACAGGTCCTGACGTTAACGTTGACGACCGGCGCGATGTTGCTCGGCGTCTCCAGCTACTTGCTCACGGAATTCCAGCAGCGTCGCGCGTTCCTCGAGACCAGGCAGAGCCTGGAGGTGCAGCTTGTGATCGAGGAGCAAAGCGCCGAGCAAGAGAGGCTGTTGCTTAGTGTGCTGCCGGAACACGTGGCGGTGAAGATGCGACAGGACCTCGGCGCCTCGTTGGACACTCAGTTCAAGAAGATCTACATGTCCAGACACGAGAACGTGTCCATACTTTACGCGGACATCGTCGGTTTCACCGCGATCTCGTCGACGTACAGCGCCAGCGAGCTGGTCAAGATCTTGAACGAGCTGTTCGCGAGGTTCGATCAACTGAGCGAGAGGTAAACTTGTATGAGAAAATTATTCTTTGGAGCATTCCACGTGAAATCGGATACTTTTTGTAATTTTGAAACAACGATATTAAGGTTCTGGCCGTTGAAGGGTTAACACAGAACGAAAAATGTTATCGAAAACATTATACGTGGGGGGTCGTATCGTTCTATCTGAAGCGTCTGCGATGAATGTTCGTTATGAAATTCAAACCCAGAAGGGACTCGTGAATTCATACAGAATCACACGTTACGATTCACCCTGTTGGACATAAGCGTCAGTAGTACGAGTCAATGTAGAAGCTTGGCGCGAGGAGTTCACGTTCTGTACTCGAAACGTGTACTCGACACATCACGCCGTCTCTCCATTTGCTAAACATACGCTTGAAACCTAGTGATAAAACCAAGTCCTTTCCTCAGTTCTTTCTACTGAACAGGAACCTGAACATAATATATCTTTTTAACCTTTATCATGAAATTCTTTTCATGACAATTCTTTGTTCTTCAAATTTCTTCTCGATACAATCCGAAATTCAATCACTTCTATTATTCGTATATTCGAATTATTCGACGCATTCGAATTCTTTGAATAAATTATGCGTATTCGAAATTATTCGAATTATTAGTTTCGAATTATACTTACAGTTCTAGCGTAGATGGCTTTATTCTTCAGTTTCATTTTAACCCCGTGGATTAAGGGACACCCTGACCCTAAATGTTTGTTTTCAGGTACGAACAGCTACGGATCAAGATACTGGGCGATTGTTATTATTGTATAAGCGGGGCGCCGGTCGAAAGGCCCGACCACGCTGTTCTCTCCGTTTACATGGGCTTGTCCATGGTGGACGCCATTAAGTACGTTCAACAAACAACAAATAGTCCCGTAGACATGAGGGTCGGTATACACACGGGCGCCGTGCTGGCTGGTGTGCTTGGCCAAAGGCAGTGGCAGTTCGACGTGTACAGCAAGGACGTCGAGCTTGCGAACAAGATGGAGAGCAGCGGAATGGCGGGGTGAGTCGAAAAAAGAAATCTTTGTTCGATTTTATTGTTTACCGTTAGAGTAGGAAAAACAAAAAAAATGGAAAGGTTTCAATACTTCTCGCGTTGGTACTCTCGTACAAAGTGCTCGCCGAGTGGAGTGAAAGAAATTGTCCAAGAAAAGATTTCCGAAGACGAGAAAACGGCTGGGTAATTTTAGCATAGTTACGCGTATCGAGGTGTACGTCTGCGGTTATAGTTATCAGATGGAAGCCGTTATTAAAACGGGCGGTGTGGGAAGCGTGTGTGTATTTAAAGCACGAATTCAATATTTTTACTCCGTGCCGACCTAGGCTGGAGGGTAATCTCCCTCCCCACTCTCGAGACGAGAAAGAACCGAGAGGATCCATCCTACGCTATATAAAAAGGAAGAAAAAAAAAGCAAGAGCGACGCCCTGAATCAGTCTAACCGAATCAATTCTTCCCAACCTTTCGCCTGACATTTCACATTTCTCCCTCGGAATCCAATATCCATAACAATTTAACCCCTGAACATATTAATCGAATCTCGCGACAGAGAACTTTCACGTCATACCTTTAAAATTTCAAAGAATATCAAGAAATTCACTTCCAATGCGACTGTTTATAAACATTCTCGAATCTCGATATAATCGATTAAATACACCGATCAGTTATAGTAACATAAATTATACATAAATTATCTACGTTCGTAGATTCTGGATCTCCTGGCTCAATTAATCGAATAATAAAAATGGACTATGTAGATTCTGTCACGGAATTTTTGTTTCGAATAGAATAAGGGATTGTAGATTTTGTCACGAAAACGAAGGATTGACGTAGAATGAGCGCAGGGGCACCGTGTTATATGTATATCTTTGACATTAATTACCCAACGAGAAACGGCCGACAGGGCAGTGCTTTTAATCCGCTGTCGTACGTCTATTTTAGCGGAGAGCATGTTAAAGGGCGAGGTGGATGAATCGCCGCGTCGAAACTCACCCTACCGTGTCCCATTCACTTTAACTCTCCCGGCTAAACAAACAGGGATCCTCCACCGTCTTTTTATTTTAACCGCGCGCTTTAACACTTCGTTTCAACGCCGTGAATACAATCATCGTGGAATAACACTCGCCTCCTGTTTACCTGAAAATTGTACAAGCTGGCTCTCTCGATATCTCAGCTGTTAGAAGAAATTCTGTGCAATAATTCACTAAAAAAAATCCAATAAAAATATTTGGAATTTGGTATACCGGAAAGTTTGGGAAATCTTTCGATTGTTGTTATATGGTAATTAACGTATATTAATAGGGGTCTGTGCAAAAGTTTCGACCGGGTTTCGTTCTAACTTCCGATTCGAACCTAAAATTTTTGTATCACTTTCTTTGCTAAACCTTTATCCTTCCCAGTTACATCTGGGATGGTCATCTTTTCGGTACACCCTGTATATGGTACACGAATAAACCTACTGAACATTACCTGACACTCGTAGGAGAGTGCACATCTCGAACGCGACGCTGAGCTTCTTGAACGGTGAGTTCGAGGTCGAGCCAGCCCACGGCGAGGACAGAGAGGAGGCGTTACAGAAGGCGGGGATCGTGACGTACTTCATCGTACGAGCATTGAAACCGTTCAAGCCGGCTGTGACGAAGAGCCTGGCGTCGTTGACGGACGCGGAGACCACGAAGCGAACGATGGAGAACGTGAGGGACGGCAGGAACAACAAGGAGGACTCGGAGGAGTTCCGGCAGAGGCTCAGGGAGGAGCTCGACAGCAAAGGTAACACACGATCATTTCCAACGCGTGCTTATAGGGAGGGAAGGTGTACCCCTGTGTAGTACGGGTATAACATCATTTTTCAAGAAAATTTAGTTAAGGCTACCGCAAAGGTCAATTTTACGGTGACTTTCTTTTCCAGATCTCCATCGATCCAGAGGTATAGAATAACGCTAGGGTAGCCGTGACATATAATTTTAAAACACCCTGTACATACACGCGGTGGTATCTCCATAGAATTGCAAAAATTTCAAATTGATCAATTCCCGCGCAGGTGGCGTAGCGGACCTGAAGGGCCACGCGCATTGGCTGACTTTGAGGTTCAAGGACACGAACGTCGAGTCTGCGTTCCATCACGCCGAGGAGGCATTCTCGCCCCTGTCGCTTATCGGCGGCCCATTGGCGATGATCTGCGCAGCCCCGGTTTGGAGGTTCCAGCCGTGGGGTCCTTTCACATGGGGTGGCCTCGGTGTGGTCGTGCTATTCGGTGTGGTACTGGCGGGCGCCACCTGTTTGGGCAGCGCCGTCAAGGCTATGTGGCTGAGAAAGGCCCTCGCCTTGCTGATGACCTTCTCCCTCGGGGTGTTCTTGCTCCTGGACATGGTACATGCGATTATTCGCTTACTCTCGAAATTTCAAAGTCCAACGAAAGGATGTATCTAGTTCTGTTTCTACACGAATTGTTTGTATACCCATGTTTCGGAAGAAAGCGTGTAAAAACCAAGGACTCAATACCGGTATAATTTTCATACCGGTATTATAGCCATGTATGATGATTTGTTTTACAGAGCAATTGCGTGGTGATCGCGGAACCGATACCAATCCTGAACGCCTCGGTGACACCGTCCCCGAGGTGTCCTTATCCATCTTACTACTCGTACATCGGTGTCCTGACGCTGGTGGCGATCTCGATGCCGACATACATCTGTTACCTCGGCAAGGCGACCCTGATGTACGGGATCGCCGGTTTCCAGTGTTTCATCAACATCTGGCTGCTTGGCTCCAGATTGGACTGGGAGGATCACGCATCCTCGCCCCTCGATCCGGCCGCGTTCCCGTCGAAATACTCCCTGTCCGCAACCCTACTCATCGTGGCCACATCGTTGGTCATCGTGACCAGATACGTGAGTAATCGAATCGTATGAATATTTAAAGAAAATAATTTCTAATCGATTATGGAACCCCGTGGACCGATTATGATTGAAAATATTCGGGATCCTTGAGAAGCCTACAGTCCTCCAGCAAATGTATAAAGTCCTGATCCATCGTTGAAGAAATAAAAAATTGGGTCGTAACAGAGTTTCGAAGACCCGTGTAGCAGGGTTTAAAAAGTGGATCGATATATACTACCCAGAAGTGGATGTTCCGGTTTTCTTTAATAATCCAGAGTAAAAGATTCTCGGCGAAGCAAGTAATTGGGGGGATTTCGCAGAATTTATTCCTGTTCCTCGATTATTCCGAATACCTCGTAGTAATTCTTTGTTACGAGCATTGATATTCCAGGTGCACAGAAGAACGTTTAACAATTCGAGGATGAGAAATAATGTTTATGTAAAAATACATTCTATTACATAGGAAAATGAATAAACGATCCTTTCACATCGGGTAGAGCCATCCGACAAATTCGTCGGGAGTCGAGGACGTCCTCGTTCCCTCGGGGTCGAGTGTCCGTACTTCGTGTCTCTGAAACGCTTTTACCCGCCTGTCGTACGTCAACATTTTATTTGTCGAGCGCTGCGAACGGACGAGATCGCAATCGGCACTTCTGTGAATTAAATCGTGGCGGCGTCAATAATGGGCGATACAGTACATCGATATTTCGAATATTGATACTCTTCAATTCGAATATCGTTATTATAAATCGTGGCCTATGTCGGTAATTTTCATCTCGAACAATGTTGTTCGTTAGAGATCGAAGGATGCTCCGGTGTAATTGAACGACGCCGATTACGATACCTCGATGACGCGTTAAAGGTTAAAAACGTGTGGTAGGGGAAGGGAACGCGTCGAACGTGTGCGAAATGACTCGATCGATTTCCAGACGGAGAAGGCGAGGAGGATGCTGTATCTCCGTGGTCGCGAGGTGGTCGCCCAACGTGAAAGAGCGGCGGACATGAAGCGTAGAAATGGTGCTCTGATCTACAACATCCTGCCGCCCCACGTGGCCGCTTATTTTCTCACCAGAGCGAGACATTACGACGACCTCTACAGCCAGAGCTACGCGGAGGTCGGGGTGTTGTTCGCCAGTATGCCGAACTTCGCTGACTTTTACAGCGAGGAGAGCATCAACAATCAGGGCCTCGAGTGTCTGAGGTTTCTGAACGAGGTCATCTCCGATTTCGACGCGGTGAGAACCTTCAATCCTTTCCTCGTATGTACATCCACCCGTATTCCATTGATTCGAAGCTTTTCTGGCACTTACTGGATCGAATGAGACAGTCATTTGGTGAAAGTATCGTTCGTAGACCCAATTCCAGATCAGTTCAGTAAATAGATACCATATAATACGTTCATTATAATAATTTTAAAATTTATTTGAAATTTACTCCCTTTACAATTTTTATTGTAAAAGTGTCATTATAATTCAATTGTATTATTATTTCTGCACTTTTGTTGATACCAAGTTAAAGATAGAACATCGATTTATCAGAATAGTAATAATTCCGTATTCCTCACGTTCACTTCGGGTTTCCGTAGATCCTCGATCAGAACAAGTTCCGGGACATCATCAAGATAAAGACGATAGGCTCCACTTACATGGCCGCTTCCGGTATAACGGACTCCGAGGAGACCGAGGACGCGCCCAGATGGGGTCACCTCTCCACTCTGGTCGAGTTCGCGTTGGAGCTGAAGAAGGCGTTGTCCAGTTTGAACGAGCAGAGCTTCAATCACTTCGTCTTGAAAATGGGCATCAACCACGGCCCGGTCACCGCCGGCGTGATAGGCGCGAGGAAACCCCATTACGATATCTGGGGCAACACCGTGAACGTCGCGTCCAGGATGGAGAGCACCGGAAAAGTCGGCTGTATTCAGGTAAATACCAGGTTTCGTGGCCTACCCGGTATACACAAATATAAATTTTCACGGATTTCGCTTAACTTTGTTTCACACAGCGCGAATTTGAATTTTCCTTTCGGCTATCATCACCACCCAGCGGAGAATTTCAAATGTTCTAAGTATTATTTAAAGAACATGCACATGTACCTTCAATCGATAGCAAGTGGCGCATTGTTCCCCATAACGGTGAACGAAAAAAAACATATAACTTTCGGTTGGTCGTTAAAACTGATATCTGGTTTTTAAAATTGTTATCTCCTATCACTTTCATAGTCAGCGGCACGCGATTCATTATCGAATTTCAGTTGATCTTACAGTAAATCCTCGATGAGTGTTCGAAGGCTCCTCGGCACTGAATATCAAATATTTCATACACTAATTGGATAACAAGAAAGTCGTCCCGATGGTAATCGTTTCGATCTCATAGGTGACAGACGAGACTCGTAGAATTCTGGAGCCATTCGGTTTCGGTTTCGAGCAACGCGGCCTCGTATTCGTGAAGGGCAAAGGTCAGTTGTTGACTCATTATCTGGTGTCGAAGGACGGTGTCTCCCTGAACCTGGACAGCGATCTGCCGGTCGAACCAACTCACCCGATCATCTACCAGTAGGCTACTCGCTCGAAGGCTCTAAAGGAACATAATAATAATAAAAAAAACAAACAAGAAACACACACACACGAGAACGTCAACGCGCGAAACACGAGGACTCGTTCACGAACGCCGCACGTACGAGATGTTCGCGCCTGCGTGTGGACGATGGAACGTGGTTTTCGAGACGACGTCGACGGGCTGGTGAAACTTCGTCTTTGAACGAGGAAACGACGGGGGCAAGGTCTGGAGATTGAGAGGATACGAAGAAAAAAGAGGTATGACGAACGGTGACTGAAGGCGTCAGTTCACATACCGGATCGAAAGAGACAGAGAAGAGCTTTCGGATGGGAAAAGATCGAAGGAAAGATGGCGGACAGGCCGTCCCGCGTAGAAGCTGTGGATCGGTTTTCATTAACTTCAACGGAGCAGAATGATGGTTTCTTTCGTTTAAGCTTCAAGTTCCTTTCGATTTTGATAATTGGTTCGGTATCGTATTATTTAGCGAATTAGGTTCGATTCACTTCGGGATCTATAGTACGTGTGTCGTATAAGTTTCACGATCGCCAGTTCAAAACAGGGGAAGCGTGAAGGGTACCAGCCGAGGAGATAATTCTTTACTGCTGGCTAGTAGATCGCGGGGGGATCACGATGATTGAATTGTTCACGGTGGAACGACGAACAGGGTACAAATCGAAGATTTAAGTAGGCTTAGGTATCGATCGAACAGAGGTTTTCGATTCAAGGGGGGGGGGCTGTATGTACGCGAACGAAGACGAATGTTCGAGCGTTGAACTAATATAATTTGTTTATTTCTCGACGACGCCCAGGGGGGAGGGTGTCGTGAGTTTGTCTTAACTAGGATTAGGTCTTTCGAAAAGTGTCCTATTTTACATAGCCGAGAATAAAAGTGATCGTTCACGATGGACTTCTCGAGGGGGATGAGATCCTGTTAAAATGTACGGCGAAAATTGTGCGCCGAGATCACTTGGGAGAATTCAATCGATCGCCATCGAATAATTCCGAGACTAGAACGTGTCGGGTCACATTACGTGCGAAAGACATTAATAATAGTCGATTACACGGATCATTCTCTCTAGAATCGATAAATGATTAAGAAAGTATGTCCTAGATCGTAAATCGTTGTGGTAGACCACCGCCGATATCGTCATTCTATTTTTCTAGATCCGACGACCACGTTCGATATATGTATACTATATATTAACCCTTTTAATACCTCGAGTCGACTTATTGGCCTCTCGGGAGATAATCGTATACAGTGGACTCTAACTATATTGCCATGGTCACGGTTGTAGGGGAGTAAAATGGCAATAAGTTCAGAGCCCCCTCCATGCTAAATTCTATCGTCATAGCCTCGGCGCCTGTGAAAAAGTTGGTTGAAGAGCAAATTTGTGTGCTCGAAAGTTAATATGAAGAGGAAGTTGCCCGCGTGGCAATATGTTTAGGGGCAATATAGCTAGAGTCGACTGTACGTTACACTACATATACACATATACGAATATACATTTGAAATTGTTGGTGTATACACCAAATGGTTTTTCCTCGCTTTTCTACGGAATTGCCCGGATCGTTGGTAACTCTCGGCACCGGGTCATTAAGAGGGTTGATCAAGGCGGTCGATTTAGCAGGTGTGTAGGGGCTTTATTTTCCTTCACGTGGCTCGCGGAGAATTGCAATCTCTCTCTCTCTCTTTCTCTCTCGATATTTTTTCTCGATATCGTTAGATTACCGTCGAGTGTGTGCTTTCCTACGATCTCAATCAAGACACACCTATAAACGGGGGTGAATAGGCGGAGTAGGTAAATAATACACGAAAAATACGGTCTCGCTCCGAGACGAGGCTCTGCGATGGCGAAATGTGGATATGGCTCCTGAAAGCAACCTAAACCAATAAAGGGTTCGAGTCTCGGAGGACACATTCTCTCCCTCTTTCTCTCGAGGGTGGTGTTTAACCTAAATTTCATTTTTCCAACGGTTTCACGATACAATTATCGTTAATAATCGAATTGTAATCGAATTGTTATAATCGAATTGTTCGGATTTACAGAACGTGCGATCGACCGATCGATCGTGTCGCGAGGTAAATCGTCCCTAGTTGAAAACGGTGCGTGCAATTGAAAGAAAATCCTCGTTTAAAAGTTAGTCGGTTCCACGATGTAATTATTGTAATAACGTGTCGAGCCGTGCACGGAACGATTATCGGTGACACGTGAATTTACAGTTCGGTGTAATAGAGGTGTGCTTACGTATACCTATCGTCGGAAAGCGTGTGTTCACATACGTTTTTCGAGCGTCGAACATGAAAGTAACGAATAGAGGATCGTCGTGCGTGTTTGGTGAATCTTGTAGAAACTCGATTAGAGACTATACGTATATAGAATACGTGTGACACTTTTGTGTGGCGTTTTTTTCGTGTGGAGGTAGATCCGAAACGATACGGCAGTCCACGGGATGGAGGGAAACGTCGAAACACCACGTGGATGTGCGCTACCGGCTGAAAGTATGGGACCAGGTCTGATAATTAAAGAAAGAGGAAAATGTATGATTCTACAAAGATTTCGTAACAGTGACGTGCTGAAACTACTTGAAAATTATTTGTATATGTACTGATTCCGTGATTTTTACTATATCGTCAACAGAATAATATACAGAATAGTTACTGTTCCATCGATCATTAGCCCTGGTCCCATACTTTAACCAGTGGCGTATACAATAAATTGTCGATGATTCTTCGAAGGCTCCTCAGCACTGATAAGGAGAGATCCTCAGGTGTAACTTTTTAACGAGGTTTAGCACAAATCTTTGCATTCTCAAGCCAATAATATTTGTTTCAGTCGCGTACGACGATTAGTTTATGAAATATTTAATGTTCAGTGCCGAGTGGAACCTTCGAGCACTCATCGACGATTTACTGTATAAGGGCTCCATGTTGATTTTCGGTGCTGTTTTTCTTTTCTCCCCTAATGTCTGTCCGTTGGGAAAATGCGTGAAAGTCGGGGATGTTTCAACGTAAGCGAGCGTCGAGACTGGAAAAGGGAACGGTTACGAATGAAAGACATTTAGGTATGTGTATGTGTGTGACTGTGGAACGCCGTTGAAAGTATATGCACAATGTCAAGATTTTCGGCTCGACTGTCAACTGTTCTACGGTCTTGTTGTCGAAACAAAGTGCTTCTGTTATTTGCAGAACCCAGAAATACGACTATACAGACTTCTCTCGATTATCGTCTGCTTGGTCTACACGATTATTGTCTAGTCGTTATCCCCACTACTGGAGGGGGTCGTGGAACCTCTCAAGCGCATACTTTGTTGCCCCTCTACCTTTGTTGTCGAGGCTCGAGCTTCAGGAAAAAGACGAATTTACGAGGGTCTGAAGCATTTCTCCCTATATGATTATTGTCCCGGCGCGGAACCGAGTTTGGGACGATAATTGAGAGGAATCTGTATCACGGTTGCGTGCAAGATTGTACTACGCTACCTTCAGAGGCCACGGTCTCGATAGAATTTAGTTCAGCTGTTTTTTTTCCGCGAGCATAGTCGTCGATTCGTATTGGAAATCGTCCGAGGAGGAGGTGCAGAGGTGTTTCTTAGGCTTAGGAGCTTAGATCCGATTTACTTGTCGAACGTAGAAGATCTCGTCGAGTTACCCACGCGTTACTCTCGCCGTTAAACGATTTCTGGGATCGAAATAAAAGAATCGACCGGTATATTCGAATATTTCTGAATTGATTTTCGTAGCAGTCTCGAATAGTCCAATAATGGATTTTCTCGGGTTCAAAGTGAAATGAATTGTTTGTCGAACATTTTTTAAATTATTCGAGTCTTTAGTTTATTCTTTAAATCGTAGGATTTACATCGATATTCTGCAAACTGTACCAAGATTCACAGTCTAGACAATTACTAATTGGGAAATACAGTGACTCACACATTCGTTCGCAGATTTCTGAAATAACAATTAGATGTCGAAACCTTTATGCAATTTCTATTTATATGTATATTTTCATTATCATTACTTTTTCTATCCTTTTACGATTTATTTTGACGGTCAGGAATCGTTCAGTGGTGTACTGTCCGTGGCGGGCGTCTCGCGTCGAGTCGTCCCGAACAACGCTCGTATTCCGATCGCGGTTTCAGCGAGGCTGAAATATAATAATTTATTTTTCTACGGTTTTTTCGTCACAGAGAGTTAATCGTAGACGAAACGACGATTACTCGAGTACGCACAACGCACACGATCATAATAAAAATAAAATAAAAAAAAACCGGGCAGGATTCGATTCTTTCCACGGAGACTGTATAGATACCAGACGATATACGGCCGTCAGTTGTTCCAAGCTGTCGGTCGATCGTACAAACAAAAGTTAAGTACAAACACACACTATCGAAGTAGAAGCCATCCGTTCCTCCTCTGTTCTGTTCTTTTTTCTTTTTCGTTTCTTCTTTCTCTGTTCTGGGGCACGAAAGTGATCAAGGGTTCGAAGGGAGGAGATAAGACTAGGGTCGTTAAAAAACAAAATGGAAAACGAGAAAGCACGGCCTAAGCGCGACGAATGGTGGTTGTCAGACTGGATCGTAGCGACGATTGAAGGTGTTAGGGGCAGGGAGGGGGGTCGAAAACGAGCTCCCTCGAAGGAAAGTTCCCATCCATCACTAGACTGCGGATTTTATACAATTATAGCCTTTAGGGCTCTGTGAAATACAATAAAATACAAAACTTCCATTGGATGCAACGAGTTTTCTACTTTCATTCTCAATCCATTAAGACACTTAGGAGGCAAAAGAATTTCCTATATCTCGAAACCAGAGCTGAAGTGTATAAAATCACACTTTTCAAATTTTAGGGGGAGCAAATCACAGGTACAAGAACATCTTGAAATTCTCGAATCATTCTGTAAGAATTCAACGAGGAACAATCACCAGTCACAAGTCTCGATTTGTAGAAATAGTGAGCATTGAGTCTCCTGTGTGATGGAATTTAGACTGCTTCGCTCAGGGCAATATATGACTATTATATTATAAACTACACGATTTAAAACGAAGCAATCTTTACCATAGGAAAGAATGAAAAATTGGATACGGGAAACAAGTAGAATATCAGTTTTTTTAAAAAAAGTGGACTTAATACATTCTGGCTCTGTGGACCAGATATTTGCTCTTATATTTATAAATTATTTTAAAAAATCTCATTTTCCATAAAGATCCGCAGTCTTTCCATCACTCTTTTTTTCCCTCGCAACGCGTTTGTTCGATCTGACGAACAATAAAGGACCACGACATACTAGTCACTTCTGACTGTAGGCACAATAGACAATCTAGACACGTGTGTATTGACCTAATCGCAACCAGACGGTAGAATACAAATATTCCGTATCAGCTGTGCGTGTGTCCAAGCGTCGTGGACAGTTTGTAGTAAATTTAACGAAGGAGAAGTAGATTGCGAAAAAATGACAGTCAAAATTTATCGCAAAAGGTTGCGAGCCGATGATGATTGTCGTTTTTCTTTTTCACGCGAAAATCGTTCAGCAAATGGAGAATTCGCCTTTCCTTCGTCGGGGTCTCGTGTGATCGCGGAAGGGAGGGAAAAATGGTGGCGATTTGTCACATGTCGCTCGATTTCGATCTTCTTCTTCTTATTCTTCGCCTTCTTCCGGTGATCGCGTATCGTCATGGACCCAGTGCCGGATCAGAACCCAATTCCTGATCAGTTTAGCATAAATTTAGATACTATATAAGTTTCTTCCGAAAAATTGCTAAATAATTATTAAGCATTCCGAAATTTATACGTACAATTCGATTTAGTTTTTGGATCGTATAAATGATTTAGGACTTTAGGTGATTAGAAATTGCTCCCCTTGCACTTACGTTTAAAAGTTAAATTATAATTAAATCATTACTATTTCTACACTTTTTTTAATACCTGATAAATGATAAAACATCGATTTATTCGGATAACAACGATTCTTTTTGATCTGTTTGATATTTCTACATACATACGTTACAAAAAACGGCGATAGTTACTCTTAAGTGATCAGGAACTGAGTTCATAACGATAATTTCTGGCGATCGACGACGCGTCTCCGTCGTATAGGCCCTGGAACCTCTACAGGGTGTTAATAAAAAAAGGGGGGAACACTTTCACAAGCTGGAAATTGTTATTTGAAATAATATTTCAAATAATGTTATTTCAGAAGTGTCCAGGTCTGGATGTGTCACCTAGTTTCAGGCTCGAATTTACGTGTCCTCGGTGTGCTCGGTTCCAAGGACTTATAAGTACTACTCGCAACCACGGAAGAACGAACGGAAGTCGGGAAGGAGAGGGGTGGTGGGGGTGCTGGAACAATGGCGTCAGACCAGATCATGTAAAGTAGCAATAAAAAAAATGGAGAACTTCGTGTATATAGTATATATTGAATATAATAAGGGAAGAATAAGCGACGGTTCGAAGACGGACAGGAATTGAGATGTCACAATGGACGTCATCGGTGTCAGGAGCGAGGGAGGGGAACGCGCACGACCCGACCGAATGTGTGTATGCAAGTGTACGTACGTGTGCGTCTGGATGCGTGTGTATAGTCGTGTAAGGAGAATTATATCATTGTAGATATCCTATGAGTGGAATCACGCGACTGTAAAATAAACGGCTTCTTTGCCGATGTAAACGACCCTGAATTTTATTAACCTCCCCTCTCGTGACAGAACAGAGCGTTCCATTTAATGAAAAAGAATAAAAGAAAAAGTACAATGAGGAACCTTCAACTTTTATTTTCTGTCGTTCGAGTCGATGATATGGTTGTTGGTGGTGTTGAGGTTCGATGGAACGCTCTCTGTGTTCAATGTTCAACCCTTTCCTCGCTAAGGGTGACTATAGTGTCACTTTTTGGTGTCATAAAGGTAAATATTGTCACCCGTCGTCAAAAGTGTCCCATTAAGTTCAAAAATTTACGTGAATATTATTAATTGTACAATTCCATTTTACAGAAAGCGTTCAGGTAAATGAAATATGAAATATTGGTTTCGCTGGTATTATCTAACAGTGAATGTCCTGCATTATTCACTTGCACTCCGTGAATCGAACGAAACAAGTAACTGAAATTGCTAGTTTGAAGGCTTGTCGAGTATTTATACACGTAACCTAATTGTTCGAGGCTGAATTATTCCATTGCCGGTGAAATTGGATCGAAGAAACCGCGAAGGTATGATATTTATTACAAATGAAATTAAAAATTGCAGAATTCTTTCCGGGGAATTCGGAACCGTTTCGTAATTCGTGGTTTATATTTCGGTTTAAGTAGAATGAGGATCGTGGCGGTTTATGGTCAGACAGGCTGTCGCTGAGCCCAAGAACTTTGCTGATCTCCTATCAGTGATTTATACGGGAATAAAATCGTACTTGAGTCACGTCACTACGGATACACTCTCAAGGTAAAAAAATGAAGACTTGTCTTTGTTTCTCCTCCATGTATATTCTTTTGATGTTTTACATTTAAAAAAAACAGAGATGCTTAACGAGTCCTTCAGGAGTACTTTAGATATCGTTCTTTGCTTAAACAACGTGTATAGCGCAACATTAGAGAAACGAGGGTGCGTTATTGTAATGTCCCTCCGTGTACAGGGTGTTTCGCAAAATGTGATTATAATTTCGAGATCTTTTACAAAATAAGTGTAGTACGTATGTACACTAAATCTTCGATTATCGCTGGAAACTCCAGACCGTTTTTTGGAGCAGTTATCGCATAGGGACACGATTTCTGCATTTCATAAACATGCATTTCGAGGTCTAGCTTCCTGTGTGGAACCCTCCAGTAGTGGGGACGAAGCAGGAGTATACATATATGTATAGAGATTCCTCCGAGCAGATATCGAGGATTTACTGCATACATTTCACGATTATCCTGTGCAAAGTACATACGCCTAAGAAAAATTCCCCCCTCAATTTTTGTACTCAAGTAACCGACAATTAATATACCTCGTGCACCGAAAATTCACCGGAAATTGAAGTTCGACTTTTGATTATGCCATTAATTACAAAAGATTTATTTTAAATAGCCACAGGTGAACATACACATTCTCTCGATTCGACTTCAACGTCGATTTAAATTCAATTTAAACGTTTGTTCAGTCGAATCTCGCACACATTCATCACCTGGAAACCAGGAAGATTTCAGCCACGGCGAAATCCTTCAGGGGTCTTGGAGGATTTCCGGTCGACGTGTTACCATTTAAAATTACAATCTAAATTGTGGTAGCGATTGTCATCGAGAATAGAATATCGTGTAAAGCACTTGAAGATTCACGGATATTTTCCTAATTACAATACGAAATTTTTGCACGATTTTTCCGACTGGACTACTCATCTCGCGAATTTCTCTTCAGGATTCTCTGCTCCATTGCCCTCTCCGAAATATTGTGAGTTGAGCAAAAAAACAGTGTCCGTATACTTCAAACCTTCGATTACTATGGAAGAATTAGAAGAAGTCAGGATAACGAGTAGAAAATATTCAATCGCGAACATTTGAATATTGTAGGATCAGCGTTTAACCCAACATTCATTCCAGATCAAACTGCCTCGAACTTTGTCCACGTACACTGACGGTCATTAATGAACTTTCATTCGGTATACTCAATTGTCATCATTGAAAACGTTCTCGAACATCTTCGACTGTCCTCCGACTTCCTGTCACGCTTTCTCAAACGCCCACAAACATCTTCGAACTCTATACAAACGTGTCCTTAAACTTCCTACAAACGGGCTTCTTCGAACTTCCTCAAACATCTTCAAACATCTTCAAACGTCTTTGAAACTTCATCGAACTATCTCTAAACGAGCTCGAACATCTAACAAACGTCGTGTCGAGCCTCTCCTGGTCACTGAAGCTACTCCCACCGATCGATCGTCGATCGTGGACCGAGTCAATCGTCGAGTGAACCGCCGGCGCCCGGTCGATCGAACTCCTGCGAGGGCGGGGACTGCCGATCGGGCACCAGCAGCCATCCTCACGTCCTCACGAACTTGTACACGACACCGAACACCAGCACGCTGACCAGCACCAGCACCAGCGCAGTCACCACTTTCGCGAACGCGTTCAAACCGCTTTCGGTGTGCTGCTGCGGCCTTCTGGTAGGCACGCTCTGCTTCGAGGCGAGACCGCGGGCCAGCGCGGGAAACGCCAAGCTCTGGGTGAACGTCAGCTTATGCAGGGACTCAGAAAGTGAATACGGACCCACCGAGCCACGGGCTGCCGCCCTCAGCAACGCGTACTCCAGGTCCAGGGCGTCGAACATGCTGTACCTGTTGGTTTGAAGAGAGACACTCCTTTCAGTTTCGGTGTAACAATGAAATTCACGAAACCGTTTCGTTGTTCTCAAAAATTTCCCCCCTCAGATCCCTTTCGATGAGACATCGCGCTCCACGCGTTCGTGTCAGCGAAAAAGTCCTCGAATCAAAATGAAACCGGGATTGTACGCTATTGCCGGATCGATTCGTCGTGCCTCTGGGTTGGGTTAAAGGTTCCACCCTTGAAACTTCCGAACGCGACCTGGAAAAAAGCAATTGGGGGAGGGGTATGACAGGGCGACGATTTTTCGTCTTTTGTGGCATGAAACAGCGAGGCTTGAATTATTCGGGCACGATTAATATCACCGAAGGGGTGGGTAGGGGCGTAATGTAAGGTAGTGGTAGAGCACTGCATGGATCTCCTCGGGGTGGTTGGCTGCTCGTGGTATTTGCATGGTGCCAGGGTCGCGCCTTGACACGAGCCAAGAACGACGTCCGTCGGTACACATCATTCTGACGGATTATACTCCCTCCGTGACGTAATTTTACAGATCGAGAGTCCAAGAGAAACGAGAACGGACACATTGAATTCTATCCATCGCAAAAAGCCTTCGATTATCGATCGATAAAACCGAATGATGCACGTTCACTCGTTCGTCGAATCCTTGACACGGTGTTATTTTCACTCCGGGACAGATTTCGTTATTATTCATTGTCTTTCGCGGATACTTATAAATAAAAGGAACATTGATCAAGCGTTGGCCAACTGTAATTCGTCGGAGGGAATATACCGTTCGATCGATGACAAGGGAGAACACTAACCCGGGTAGTCCATGATCAATGCCAAGGGTGTAACCGGGAAGGTGTGCATAAGCTACTTTGATATTGATTACCCAATCAAGTCAGTGGAAACTCTGAACTCGGCGAAGAATGAACTTTCGTTTCGCACGGTACAAGTGTGGGTGTGCGCAGATAAAAGGCTGAACTTGAAGGTATAATATCGCGGGTCTCGCTACATTAAGGTCACTGGCGATAACTCCAGTTTCTTTTTTTGTAAATTATCTGTTCTCGTGTCGTGGGGACAGCGATAGAATCAGCGAAATAATTCTGTTTAAATCATGTCCGAGTAAGATCTGCCTGGTATGGTTTGCGGAAGTCACTAGATTTACGAGCAAGGTACTTTCTTGCTTTCCAACTAGAACACAACCATTATTCAGTCTCTTAAAATTTTGTATCGGGAATTATTGAAATTCATGCCAAATTAACATTCGATTTAATATTTATTTCAGTACTTGAAATAAATTTACCAATTGGTAGGAGGTCTTTCCCTTACGTCACTTTTTCCCCTAGTGGAAGCCAACTTTGCAAGTATGTACGGGTGTACATTGAGGCTCTGTCGTTCGCGTACCTGCTGCTACGTCGTCGGTCCTGCGAGTGCATCGAGGTGATCGCTGAGCTCGGCATCGAACGTAGGCTGCTGGTGGTTGAACTCGAAGGGCTCGGCGGCAGCGGGGGCGGTTCCTCGTCGATCGAGGCCCGGTCCGGTGTCGGCGGGCTCTTAGACCCGGAATTATTGTGGTGATTGTGATGCAAATGATGCAGCTGCAGCCGAGCGTGGTCCGGATGGAGGAGACTGGCGCGACGGGATTGCTGTGGCGTCGCGGCGGGACTAGTGCTCGACACGCCGCACGGCGACGGCGACGCCTTCGAAGAACAAACCGAAAAATTATTGTCAGCTGACAGGTGAACCGAGGGATATTTGGAAAATTATCTTCCGGTGGTAGAGATAGGGTTTTCAAGTATGAAACAATGTTCAAAAAAATTATTCTGGGGCGATTAAACATTACAGTAGCGGGCAAAAAAGTTACTACGGATTGATCTTGATTCAATTATGTAGTCCCATTTAAAAAAGGATCGATAACCTTGAAATTTCGAAAATGATGGCCTTGAGAAAAATGTTCCCTTATTATAGTATTTTCTCCATCTATCAAAATAATAATGTACCCTCATATCTTTCTGTATCTTAAAAAACCAGTGAGATATTGTAGGTGCTCACGTTAGGTGGGACACTCTATCATCGACGAAACGCGATATTCAAAATCTTTGCTCTAAATCTCTGCGTTAAATCAGAGCTCGTTTCCATTAGTTCGTAATGTTGTATCGTGATCAGAGAACCGTCATTGTTATCGTTGTCGATGAGATCGATCGAAGTGGAATTGTCACCTGGATGGATTCGATGCCGCTGTCGTTGACGCTCTCGTGAACGTCCGGGAATACGAACGCCTGTGCCTGTCCATCCGCCTCGCCTCTCGGCGAATCGCTCGGCCATACTTGCAGAAGAGGAAGTCCGCTGCGTGTCTCCGGCAAGACTTCCGCCGCGACGACGTTGCTCTGCTCACCCGTACCGAGGCACAATCGGCCCAGCTCTCTCAGTGGCTTCTGTCAAACAAATCCCACCCCCGCCGAATTTCAATTATCTCCTGTAAACCATTTCCACCCAGCAGATATTTCAATATCCGTACAAAATTACTCGCGGTGGCCTCTTTGTCAAACAAATCCCCTGAATTTCGATTGCCTCGGTAACAGTATATTTTAATTGTTCGTACAAAATTGCTCTGAGTGGGGTCTGTCAAACGATGCCCCGAGTTTCAATTACCGCGGTAATCATTTCACCGATAGTTTTAAGATACTACAGAATTACTCTCGGCGACATCTATGAAAAAGGATATTCCGATTTCAACAGTTTCGCTGAAATACTAGCAGAAATATTAACAATTTTTAATATCCGATAAAGTAGCCTTCTCGGTGGAGGTCTGCAATATTTGGGACTTCGAGAAAATATTAAGCACGAGGATACAAATGTACCGTATACATCTTCACCCTTGTCATTCATTTCAATTCTTTCGGGTGTAAGCCGTGTCCTTGTGGAATTCTTTTCCCAACGTTTCGCGAGCATTGCAGCTTCGAATTCGTTCGAGCAACAGTTTTCATAGCGGTCGATATCACCATGACCACAGCATCTCGACTTCCTAAATAACGAAATGCACATGTGGTCTGGAACTGACATAACCATGTTCCCGATCCAGATAATAGCATCTCCCTGTCGTGGTCCTCGCTATGCTGGCTTCCATTTACGTCAAACCTGTCACTCTGTCGAATTGATTCGCTCGATGGAAACGTGTCCACGGGAATCTCATCCGTCAGACGAGAGAAAATTTCGTTTGTGTTTACGAACCGAACTGTCTGCAACCACATTTACACGACGGTAACCCCCCGCGCATTTAAGTCGGTATTACGTGTTGCGTCGTTTAACGCCAGAGGGACATCGTGTCGATCGTGTACCATACAAAAAAATAAAACAATCGAGCAACACACTGTTCGACCATCGGAGTCGAGATTTCGCCAGAACGGAAGTTCCGATCGACAGAGCGAGAATCTGGAATGAGCTTATCGGGTTAGAAGCCGAGAGATGGCTTCCGGTAATTGTTCATCGTCTTCCGCTCGGACAACCGCGTGTAATCCACGTTTGGAGATTAGAAAGCTCTGTATTCGAGCTGTTTATTAATTTACTCGATGAACGATTAATCCGTTGACGCGTGTCGGTTAATAATAATTGCTCATTATATACATTAATCGCTCGTCGAATCGTAGTTGCACACGAAGATGCGTGAAAACTTAACCTTTCGAGTGTCGAGTGTTAGGAAGCTGGAACGTTGACGGTTGGCGGGCGACGCGATGATCACTATAGAAGAATTTCTTTCTCAGGTAAAGTCAAATACCTGCTGGAATCTTTTGTCGAATTTATTTAACTTTTCAATTTAGCGTTACGGGCGAACATACATACGTGGTTAATGATTCACTTCGCAATGTCGTTGGATGATAGATTTCTGAATAATTCACAAGTACAGGTTATTTTATAGTTTCCGTTTAAGTGAAAACATTAAAAAGCATTTGAACGTTAATACAGTCGCTTCCATTTGCCTGAAGAATGACTGAGTATAAATCTTGAGCCTTCCGCCGATACCAGGCGGAATAATTAATTTATTAAATATTTGAATCTGAGACGGACATTTAAGATTGGTTTATTATATATGTAAATAGAATTCAGTTCTGTACATAACAGATGTGACAGGGGAAAAAAACGTCACCGATGATATAAATAGCCATTGGGTATTACGGTAACAATTGGATCGGCCTTCCAATCGTCTGTGAAATAAATGAACTCTTTGTAGGAGGAACCAGGAAATTACCATAGAGTATTGTTTTCTGCCATTAAAACAAAATAACGAGCCGGAGGAACGTTTCCGACAGAGAGCGATCGTTATCGAACGAGATTATCGCGATACAATGTCTTCCTGTTATTAACGATCGACTTTCCTTTTACAAGGTCCAAGTAATTCTGTTTTCATAACAAATAGATTGTGCCTCTAGACGATCTTGGAAAACATGTTCCCTCGAATATCTCATCGAGACAGGTCTTCAAAATCACAATAAATTATTCACTCTGCTGGAATCTCTTTGTAAGCGTACACAATACGTCGAAATCGTATGGAAATTAACAAAATTATCGATAACAACCTCGATATAAATAATGCATAGGGATCATGTTATTAAAATGGAGTAAATTTCAATGGAATCGTATCGTAGTCGAGTGATTTAATTTAACGTTAGAAGCACCCCGAGATCGTTTTAAGTGCACTACCATTTCGCCCGAATATTTTGTCTTTTCTTATTATGTACCAGTTCACTATCCATCGGTTCTCGAGTTAGTCATAGTTCTTCGGAATGACCTCTCCTTTTTCAGGTTGATAGAAATTCTACTTCTTTCCGCCATTAGAGGGGATATTCATCACGGTCGATCCAGCTCAAGAATACCTCGAGGAATGTTTCAAATTTAGTAACGTCGAACTCATGATATTATTGGAGGGGGAGAGGAAACTCTCGAAAGATTCGAGTACAGCTTCAGTTTCGAGGATGAACACAGACCCCCTCGGGTGAATAAAATCACCCCACCCCACGGCGAACTTTCCATTCGAACAAAAGTTTGAGAAGTCTTCGACCTCGAGCAACCCCGTGTTCCTGTAATGTATTTCGAGATCGGATTTCCCATTAAGGCCTGTGTTCACGTCATGGCGACACGAGGAAGGTCGCTGGCGGAAGCGACGTGTCACGCGTCTCTTCTCTTCGCTCTTTGTGACGGCGATGACGTGGGATGGACGCACGAGGGCACGGGGGAGAAATTGTTGACCGGTAATATTTATCCTCACGGGCGTGATAATAAAAGTGCAAGGTTCGCTCATTCTTGACGTACGCGGAGAACTTGTTTTTGTTCCGATCCGTGGATGATCTAACGATCAGTTTTTCTCTGGGATGATTTGTCCGCTTACTTGGAACAGAGAAACACCACCCTTCTACGGTGAACATGGAAAAGTAATTGAATTTAATAGTTTTTTTTGGATACTAAACGAATAACGATGAAATTAAAAGGTTATTAGTTAGACTGCGAATTTTAATTTAATCTTTATTAATACAGATGATAAGGATAAATGGGGGTAAGTCCCCATGTGTGGACAAAAGTATCAATGCTGAAATAGTTACATGCATTTTTTTATTTCCTACCCCAGTAAAATACTTAAGGGAAGAATGAAATTTCTAGTTTTCTTTCTGTCCATAAAAATTACTTCGTAAAATGTTATTTTGCGATAAAAATCCGCAGTCTAATTATAGCTCGCACGGTTGTCTAGACAGGGGACGCGTTAAAAAGTTGCTCGATGTTTAATGAGTTTTTTTTTTCGTTTCTCTCATGTGGAGCTCGATAGAACCATTTTTCCCGTTCGATTCGTGGCTTCGGTGATAAATCACTGCACGTAGCAGCCTAGATTTGCATAAATTTCCACGGTTTAGTCGTCAATAACCGTCACTGTCGTAAATACATCATGCCTTCCTTTCTGGAATTCGTATCGGTCCAAGACACTCTGCGATTAACATATTAGACAGTCTCGATCGTTGTCCCAATTTGTTCACTTTATCATTGTAGCTGTTTGACGACACAGTAGGTAGAACGTCGATTATTTTAATTACACGAAGTTCGTTCATCGAAACGTTCTACGATCCGAACCACTTTTGTCACTCTGTTGATTCCGATAATCGAGGTTCTTGGTGTCTATGACTGAAGTTTATTACGATACCGATCCCCAAATACACGAAAGTTTGGTTTTCAGAGAAATCTCTACGCATTTCCAACCCCTTTTCGACGAACACAAAGCAGTGACACATCCATTCCCTAATGACTTGTATTAGATAGAAAACAATTGGTTGTTCCTCCTTTTTTTTGTGTTTTGTTTTCGACGTTGCCAGCGAAAAGTCGGCCCCGATATTTTGGACGGTGAGCAAACATTCGAGGGAAAAAAAGGTCGGGGAGTGGAACACAGAAACGAATCGATAGAGGACAAGGCAGGAAGTATCGCGAATAAACGTTTATTCGCAACAGTTCCCAGCCATTGTTTCGAAACATCCCCGTTTCCGCTGAAACAGACTCTCTCGCCTCTTTGGTTCTTGTGCGAGCATTGGAATAAATTAACGATCATTAGCGCAAATGAATCGGTAGCTTTATTAAGAGACGGTAATTCTGTTCCTGAACGAGAAATCACTTTGATTGGAGGCGACACTGCGGGGGCTCTCTATTATTCATCATTTTTATTTGGAGTTAGAAGAGCAGGATAACCGTTCTTCGGTGAAATTCGTTCGATCGATCGATCTTGCGATAGAATTTCAGATACAATTCGATTTTTTCTATACACAAAATATATCAAATGTTCGAATGTTCTTCTTGAAGTTTCTTTTCTTTTTAACACTTTCAGTTCGAGAAACGCTTTTCGAAAACGTCAGGATGGATGATATTTCGCGAACCTTGTCGTTACAGGCACGTACATCGACAGGGTTCTTTCATTTCTTTTTTGTCCAGGGATGTTTCCATCCATGGTATAATTATTCTGACCTCACGAGAAAGAAAAAAAACCGGTGGTCATACAGGCGGATGCAAACACGGATCGATACAGCATAACCAGCCAGGAAACTGCCTAATAAAGCCGTAAGGTTTTTTCAGAGGTCTCCCCCACCCCTGTATTCATACCGTATTCCATATCTCGAAAAATGGTCCATTCATCCGTGAGGGAACGTGCCGACGAATTTACAAAATGACCGTAGTGCAAGTTCGCAATTATTGTTACCACGTGTTTACAATTTGTCGAATACAGCAAAAAAATATTTCAAACGGTATTCTGAATAATACATATACTTAAAATTGTACGTATTTTACCCAATTCTGGAGAATATAACGAGACCACGGGGTCAGTTTGCCCCGAGAATTGAAAACAGAGGCTGGTAGACGATAAATTAATCTCGCGCAGTGCCATCGATAACGTATAAAAAAAAAGAAGGAAAAAAGCAAAGTCGAATTAAATCGCCGGGGGATTAATTAATCGGTGCCTGGCCAGGAAATATGAAAAAATGTGAGAGGCGTATAAAATGTGGCTGGTGAATAGTTTCTTTTTTCTTTTACCCCCAGCCTAATAGATTATAAATTTCCTGGGTGAAACTTCCCCTTCCACCCTCGGAAGCGGAAAGTTCCCAATGATTTTCGTCTTTTATTCTTTTCTTACTTACTTTTTCCCCATTTTTTTTCTGTTTCTCACGCGAAAAAAGAAATCTAATTCGTTAACTTTTCTTGGCGAAGTCGACGGGGGGTGGTGCGGTTTAATAACAGTTCGTCAGGTATATCAGGCCTCTTGCAACTTCACGCAAATCCAATATAACCGTGGAGAATCAATAAAAAAAAGACGAACTGAAAAAAGACCGAGAGGGGGAGTAGAATACTTTTTTTTTTTCGTCGATTTTCATCGACACTTGAGCGTCCCAGTTGGCTCGATGTCGTTGATTACTTTCGGCCGTAGTTTCGTGCACGATGAATTTCGACGCGATTCAATCTACGTATGCATATATTTTACAGACTGTCCGAAATATAATTCTATAGAAACTGAAGGCTGTGGTGTGCGTTCAATTCGATAGGTCGAGCACAGTAGTATCAAGTTTTGATGGTCAGACAGGCCAGAAGATTCTATTCGAACGCATGACCACGCGTCTCGATCTTTTTCGATAATTTAACTTTGATCTGAAAATTTTAATGTTTTAATTGACCTTTTAAAAAATTGAAGGTCACCTTCACTTCTACAAAAAATAGTGCAAAAACCTTACATACCCCATTACGTTGCTTGCAAGAAACAGTACTACTTTATTCTTTCCCATTTTCATCTAATATTTACTATTCGCAAGACATAGACTGACTGGTAATAGTGTGAACACCCTGTATACCGAGAAATCTCGAGAACTAATGTCAGGGTGTATCCATTAGCATTATTCGCAATCGTCCCTGCAAAACAAGCCGGCTCAGCAGTTTAACCACGGCTTGCGATAATCCATTAAAAATTTCACGAGTCGAGTAGAACCCAAGTGTTTAGGGGAATGAGGGGTGGAAATGGATGGACGGTGGCGGGAGGGGAGAGGTGAGTCCGTAATCGCGGCTAATGATTATTTGTAAAGCGTGTGTCGAACGGACGGGGGAACGATGGTGTTCGTGACCGTGACTGAAAGATTCTTGGCTTGGACGGCCTTGACACGGCTGCGGTCGATGCAGGGAAAGAAAACCCCGGGGAGAAGGGTTGGTTGGTCGCTCGGTTCTTCGAGACACGTGTGGTAAATAGAAGCCACCCCTCCCGCGGGTATTCGATTAATTCTTCACCGGTTATCTAGGAAGGAAGTGTTTAACAAATTTTTTTTTTGACAGAGGACGGTGGACTGTCGATTACCTGATTAAACCCCCTATAAAATCTGGCATAAATCAGACTTCTTGTCGATAATAGTCACTAATAGAATCCACGGCACCCCTTTTAACAGGCAGTTGATTTCTTCGTACTCTTTGATCTTGCTTCTCCCTCTCGAGGAAACGTCGTTCCTAGATGGGAAATTAAACGTTCTTAGGGGGTGGGGGGAGTGAATAAACGATGTTGAAACCTCTGTACATTCGTTTCAGAGCGATCTGTTGCGAAGAAAAGGTTTACGATTGGCTGGGTCGTCGAGAAAGAGAAGCTGATTGAAAAGTTCGAGGTTGCTGCCGCGTGGAGATTAATTTAAATCCGTGGGTCGCTGGCTGAACGGGGGCGAATGTCAAAAGGGGCTCGATTTAGCGAACTTCTTGCTGGGGGAATTGCTTACTTCTCGACGTTGTCACCGAGCGAGGTGAGATGAACCGGATAAAATGCCACTTCGTCCTCCTATTACGCCGTTTCTCGAGTTGGGGGGGATTTTCCGACGCCTCTTTGCTAGTTTCCTCGTTTTGCAAATATTTCGAGCCATCATAAGTCAGCGATTTTAATACGGTAGAATATATACTCGGTTAGCTGAAAAGGTTCGTGCAGTTTTAATGGACGACAGACAGCCCAAAAAGATAGATTAAAATGAAACGTTGGAAGAACCGTGGTGTGTGTCTTTCTCCGCGTGTCAGATTGTAAATGTTTCGATTAAAAGATATCGAACAGGATTTTAACGATTTACTGGAATCCTGATACATTAACTTCGATTCGACGGATGGTAGGCAACAGGTTCTCCGTCTACTCTCGATCTAAGTAATAAATTCGCGTTTAATTTTGATAATTGTGAATGTCGTTTTTATCAAATTAGAAACGAAGTCAGCGGCGAACAAATGGTGGCACAAAGGTCCACCAAATACCCGAACCTTCCCAAAGCTTTTTTTTATCGAACAATAGGGTTGGATAACAGTACACCATAGGACGGCCACTTAGGAATGCTCCGATGTCCAATAACAGAGATTCCATCCCCAGGAGTTCCCAGATACTGTACAGTGTCTCACAAATTTGTTCGTGAAGAGCTGCCACTTCTATTTGACCGAATTAACTTACAATAAGGGAACAAATGTGAGTCACTGTACCTTAAATCCGACATTACACGACACGGGACAAGACCCCCTCCCAGATTCGTCGTCGTTCGACCCCGTCGCGGTGGAAACGGGACGCGTATCTGACCTACGTATATGCTTCAAAGATATAGCGTTAGCCATAAACGTGGCCGACCCTTAAACCATTACAACTTGATCATCGGGGTCCTATTGTGTCTCACCGCACTCAGGGTTGTCCGCCACTTTCATCTATGGGGTTTCAAGGAATAAAACGAAAAAGACTGGAATATTTCAAATAAATTTACCATTTTTGTGAGCTTTTATCAAGAATAAAAAAAGAACTTGTTTAATTACATTAAAACCGATCTCAATTTAGCGTAGTACGCCCCCGAACGATGGTCGAGCACAGTTTTCACAACTCAAGGGTATCGAGTGACAGGATTAGGCTACCGAAACACAAACTTTAGGGTCGGTTAGGTTTATAGTTAACGCTATATCTTTGAAGCAGCTATACGAATCGAAGCAAGACCAAACCCACCTGCATGCTTCCGGGCTCATGGCCAAGGATCCTCCGGGCACAATCCCCTCGACACTCGTGTGCGTTGTCGCGGCGTGCGTGTGTCCGGGATACACACCACCGTGGTATATATATACACCTCGATCGGCCTCCTAGGGGGTTCGAACTGCGACTGGTGGTTCCGCTCGATCAGGAGAAGACGGAAGCGTCGTGCTCCCACAGGGGTGTGTGTGTGTGTGGAGAAGGGGAGTCGCCTCGGTTCGGGGGTGGGGATAGTGGACTGTGTTTAGTCGTCGGTGGGTGGGGGGTGTGGATGGTAGAGACAAGGGTAGGACCGCCGTCACCGCGAGTTTCGACTAGATAGTGTTTGATTCACCCTCTGCGAGGGGTTGATCGTTAACCGAGAGTTGATCCATGCTTATTGGGACACGGATCGCATGACGTTCGATCGACACGGAGGATAAGGGGATGAAATGTTGATACTTGGAGACTCTTGGTATTAATTGGCGGGCTGTTGTCGATGGGTTTGTTGTCGGGGGATGTTTAAGGGTTGGAGGAACCCTGAGGGTATCGACGGTGGCTTATTGATAGACTACGGAAATACGTGTTGGTGTAAGTATGGAGCTTCTGTGGGCTTTTTGGTAATGATTTTGGGGCGATTGCCGAATGGTTTTCTACAGAGGGGAACAAACGATTATTAACACTTTACGTATGTATATTAATAGGCTTTTCAGGTTCTTTTCCTATTTTAATCCCTCGGATACATTTGACGACTCGTGCACTTGTTTTGCCTAAATGCAAGACCAGTCTAACTCGTCGCTCGAGTTGAGACAGTATTCAACCTATGTACATTCTTATTCATATCAGTTTTTGGTTTTGTCTAAATTTCTTCTGCAATTCTAATTACCCGAAGTCATCTCAATACCATCTGTGTCACTGACTTTTTTTTAGAGATAAATGAATTTTTACATAAAATCTACTGCTTTTACATACTACTCCTAGCACGGAAAAAATAAATCTGTTTCGTATGCAGAAGTTTCTTTCAAATAAATCGGAAAAATAAAAGACCACTGACATCCGACCTCCGTGAATCTGTAAAAGGGTAAATTGACTAGTGGAATGCAGCAAAAAATAAAAGTATAAAAGATACCCCCCAGTGGAAGATCGCTGGCGTGCAACAGACACAGGGGTATGGAGAAGAAATGTGGGTGAAATGGATGGCGAGAACGACTGGTTCGGGGGTTGGAGAAAGTGACGAGGAAAGGGTGGGCTGGAGGTGTCGAAGGAGGACGGGACGTTCTCCCGTCGAAGAAGCTGGAAACGAGGAAAGAGACGGAGAGGAGGGCGAGGACGCGACGCCGGCGCGAGAGAAACCCCGTAGGTCAAGGTCGACCCGCGCAGGTGGCGGCGACGAGCACCGTGGTCCTGTCACGGCCCTGACGCCCAGACCTGGGCAAATTTTATTTCAAATGGAACTAAGAAATGACTGTATGGAATAATTTCATTCGGAACTTTATTCGCGATACTGTTGATTTGAAATAATAACAATTTCAAATAATTATTTTGTTACGTTCGTATTTGAAATTTCGTAAAGGAAATAATATGCAACAAAAAGATTTTATTTTAAGAAATCTGTAAGTAGAATCCGCTCTTCGAAAAGCTAATTCGTGAAAAACTTTTGCTTGGGTCCATCTAATATTTTCGCGAATGAAAACCATCGTTCCATTCCTTCCATTAAGAGCGAACTGGTCCTACGCTGCTGCTGCTGCTGCTCCTGGAACCGCGGAGCAGACTGATAACAGTCGCTGGGGCTGCACCTCGCGCAATCGATCAACCCACCACCCTCCCCCTGGGTTCGTTAACCTATTTACAGGGCTCGATATGGAATTTTGTCGGGGAATATGGTGAACGGAGATGGGAACGATGTGCGCGGGACGACTGGCGGTTAAACGAGTTTTCGTTGGTTGACGAAGGGTGGTTGAACAAACAGCGTGTGACGATGGGGTGGGTCGCTGGTTGGAATGCACACTCGTAAATACACTGCGTGGCAATGACTATCAAAAGCACCCTAAAACCTTCAATTCTCTTGTATTGTGGTCGTCAGAAAAACGAACGAATTGTTAGCTAACGTTAAATATTTCTTCCTTGTCCGTTACGATTTATCACGCTCTCTGCAGAAAACATTTCGTATAATTATCAAGCAATCATATTCGTTGATATTTCGTTTCGCAGTTCACACGATTCAGCAGTGCCGTTCCGAAAATTAATTAACGTTAGTTCAACGGTGGTGCGGATACACTTCGAATAATTAGTGCGCTAATAGGTGATCGGTTCGCGCGTTTCACGGTTCGCGTCGTTTATTAATTCCATACAGTAGTCCGATGATTTTTCGTGACGTTATAACGTTTCAATTAAGCGAACCAAAAGTATATCAGGAGATCCCCAGGATCTCCCTCACATTAGGTGGGACAGCCTCTAAGTCATCCTGTAGCCCCCAACCCTTAAATTTACAGAATAATTTTAATAGGTTCGGCAATAGTAACTGAATTAATTAAGGTGTTGAATTAGTAATCGATATAGTAATCGTTGTAATTGCGTAGCATTTTCGTGAGTGCACGTAAGGGTCCCTGTGGACCCTGTATATTCGCCTGGGGCGAGGGTTAATCTCCCGGGGCGTATACGGATCAAAGATGGCGGCAAGGAAGAAGGGTAAATTGGCCTCCGATTACGTGATCGGGGGCTGTCGTCGTAAAGCCCGTGGGGACGATTCAACCGAGGGGGGCTCTTAAATTGAATTTTACCGGGAGCTACAACATCGTGGGCCGAATTTAAGAATTCTTTCCGCCGGAGGAAGTTTTTCAAGGCTCAGCCTCGGGGGTGCGCTTTAAACATTGTGCAAGCGTGGGGCGACTACCGCTTCTCGACTCCGGGAAACAGTTTCAGAGATTCGTACCGGACGGCTTAACTTTTCAACCCGGGAGCGTCTTTGAGAGTCTGAGAAAGATAATCTTGATCCTCGAGCGGTGAGCCGACAAAGACTGTGTGTGTGATTTGAAAAAGTGATTCGTTTCTTTGTTAAATGTTGCTACATTTTCTCTATAGTACTAGCAAGGTTTTTGTAAATTCTGGTACACTCTTACACATTATTCTATATTTGAACTTTTTGATTGTCCTCTAGACTTCCATATACTTGTATATTCTATCAAAGAGTTCATAACCCATTTATAAATGAATTGTTATTATAAAACGAATACTTATATCGGCTACTAGGCCTCGACTAAAAATTGATCTATCGAAGTGGACTGAAACGTGATCCAACGATTATTATTCGTTTTCTGTTTTCACACCGATCCTTTAAAAGTTTCATCTGGTTCGTACAATTGAAACAACGGTTTTCAAGATGGCGACGTCACCTCCCCTGCCACGGAAGGTGTATCGGACAGAATGGTCTCGGTTAAGTAAATGGGGAAACAACGGTTTCAAGAGGAAAAATGCCCTCCCTTGATTTGTTCCCATTGTGTTGTTTAATTTCCTTCGAAGCCACGGTGCTTTCCTTTTGCAATGAAACTGTATTATGCAAAAGGGGGAAACTACGTATGCCCGCTCTCCCACCGCATTGTTCCGCAGTATTATCGACTAACGCGCCCCGTGGCACTGTACCCGAATTTTCACGTGTTCTTCCGACTAAATTAATCATACCCTTACTCTTGTAACCAATGGTACTCGCGCCTGGCACGACATGTTTATAACTTCTCGATAACTCGGCGGTAACGTAAAACTGTATGCAGTGCCAGCGCCAAGTTATTTTGCGCTCTAGCACAAGTCAATTAATTCGCCCCCTATTTTACAAATCAGTTACATTTTTTTAAAATTGAAATTGTAAAAAAAGAAAACAATAATTTAAATCTACATATTTATTATCAATTGCTGAAAAAAAGTTACACATAGATTATAAAATAAAAATTCCATTTTTCTTGCCTTTTTCCCCGCAAGTGTTGAAGCTTGGTCGTATTCAATTGAAATTATTGCCAAGTCTACTTTTAATAAGTTTCAGCTTTGAGAAACTGCGTTCACCACTTCCTACAGATACTTGCATTTTTTACAAGATATTCGAATTCACCAACCCTAAAAATGTTAGAATACCAATTTTTATGGAAATCCAATGATGTGGATTTTGGCCAACTTTTCGGGAAACAGGACCACTATGCGTCGGGGCAGTTTGAGGGGCGGCTGCGGTGGACGGTTCGGCCAAGGATAAACGGGGTCAAGTCCTCGGGATGTGCAACAGATAGCCCCGGCTAAACCCGTGGGGTCTGGTTTCTCGTTGCCAGAACAGGAGAGAGAAAGAGGACAATGGGAAAAAGAAGAAGCTGCCTTCAATATCCTTACCCCATTTGAATTACTGCGGCAGAGGTTTCACGCGTTGCACCAGTTGGGTGGAGGGGGATGCGTTACGATAGGTGAATTAAAACGAGGTGAAGTCCTTTTCTTTTTTCATTCTCCCGGTGAACAAGGTAGCTTCCGAGTCAGCGGGAGATTTATTCTGACGCCAGACAGAATTTTCTTCAAACAAGTAGCGATACCTAAGTCTTCGAACTTTGAACATTTAACCCTTTAACACCCAAAATCCTTAAATCGTTATTTCAAAAATTAAGATGCTGGTTTGTACAGAATGTTTGAAAATTGTAAACCAAATACTAGTGGATATGAGGGTAGACAAGCAAGAAGGTGAAAACCAACAATTACCAAAACTGGTATTAGTAAAAAATCATGCTTTGATCATTCATAAATGATGTGCAATACATAGATTTTTAAATTAAGATATAAATCATTGTCACTTTTGCTCAGGATTCCGGCGAAATCGGCCACTTAGAGTGCGTCGTCTAAGTGGCAGGGTTATCGATCGCGGAGAAACGAATGTCTCCGTTACCATTTGATCGGTCCGATCGTGTGTGGATCGGTTGATCACGACGAGAGGATTCAGGCGTGTCACGGTAGATGGAGCTCGTGGTACACTAATAAAGTCGCTATTCAGAAGCCCATTTGCTCCTGCCGGGGGCAGAGAAAGCTCGTGGGGGGTGGGGCGGGGGCAGCTCCGAAGGCTGTAACAGCCGCCTCTTCTTCATCCCCTCCTTTTCCTTTCACCGCTCGGCGCCATATGTCACGATTTCCAATGGGATCGTGGCCTCGTGCCCTGATAACGATCGGTACCATATTTCACGCGTCTTCGAAGTCGATCGCGGATCGATGCAAAAATTCGTACACGCCCCACAGTGGTCCAGAATTAAAACCTTTAACAGCTCATACCACTTATTGAACTCGAGTAATTAAACGTGTTGAAACTTATAAATTTTATTGAAATAAAATTAGACAAACGAACAAATATTTCTCTAATTTTAGAGATTCTTTTCGATGACGTCATTATTCAGTATTAGTGTTCTCATATCCTTATGAAAATTTGAATTCCTGGATGATTCTTTTTTCTTATTTTTGCCTGAGTGTAATAGGACACATAAAAGGTATGAGACGAACAATAAGGCATGGAACAAATACCAACTAAGTTCTTTGAATGATGAAAGAAATTCGTTTTCGACCATTTGAGCTGCCTTAACTTTTGTTTCTGGACCACTGTGCGCCTCCCATGCGACTGTATTTTGGTCCTGCGTTATTCCGAAGCAAGGGAAGCGCGTGATTTCTTTTAGAAAGCAACCGCTCGGAAACAAAAAAAGAAACGGGAGTCTGGTAATTCGCGGGAGGAAGCGTTGTTTCACGGGACACAAAAGGGTATGTTCATCTCTCGAGGGACACTGGCACACACGTGCACGTTAATTTTTTTCTTTCGTTCGAGCATGATTCCAGAAGATACAACGAATATTATTGTAAATAAATATTCATTAGGAGATTCCCCAACGAAAAGGAAAAGATATCCTACCAATATATCGGCGTTATTATTCATATATACATTTAAAATAAATACAGTAGAAAAAAAACCGAAAAAGAAGTATCTCCTCTGGTCCTGATAAATTCGTCTCTGAAGAGGTTAACGCGTGACTTTTATTCACTCCGATGAATCAGGTGTTCCCAGAAGGTATAGGTTACGTGTGGGAATTACGATTTGGGAAATCGAAAGTCGATTGGTTGTCGAGTCTCCGCGAACAGTCGGTCGATTTGGCTTCCCTGTTCCGTTCGAGCGCGGACGGGTAATTAGCGTGGAAACCCGACGACGTGGATTTTAAATAGAAAACTGAACCGAGGCAGGTGTCCGCCGCTGGCAATTAGAAATTGCAGTCGTCGCCACGGTGAAACGACGTTTAGTCGGAAACGTAATATTAGATTATGATGCTTGGATACTTGGCGATAACTTTCTAGCTTTTTCGGAGAATAAACTTAACCCAGACCTAATACTATTTCGCGAGCCACGGGACCATTAACTTCGCAATGCCTGTCCCTAGGCCACCTGCCGGATGGACGATAGATCGATGTAATTTTCGTCTCTCCTTGTATTGCCGTCTTTCTGTTTTAGGTCAAGTCCGCCGCCAGATCAGTTTTAATCCATCGTTCAATAAGGATCAGGCGAATTTTCTTAGGTTAAAGATGACAAAACACAAAAGAAAGTACAGTAAATCCTCGATACGACTCGGACAATCGGTATGATCCTTAATGGGACACAATAGGAATAATGAGAGATCAACCAGGAACTCGGTTTTCCTCCGTTGTTCAATTACCCCCAGTGACTCATGAACATTTATATACCACGTCTGTTTCCGTGCTAATAAAAGCACACGCTAATAGACTGATCAACATTTCTGCCCGGCGATACAACAATGAATCTCTGGTTGCATCGGAACAGGAAGAAAACCGCGTCGAGTCGGCGGACCGCGTTGAATTAAATTCACTCAGTCTCCTGTGTTGTTCCTGAATAAGAATAATCGTAGTTTATTTATATGTGTTTCGTTGAATTCAACGGAATTGTTCGGTGTTTAACGGTGCATCACGCCGGTTGCACGCGTCGCAGTCACGCGCTCGCCGTTTCCGTTTCAGCCGAAGGAGAGACCGAGAAACGATCGTTAGCATTCCAGCCGGTCATTCCTTTAAATAGACCTGCGACCGAAGGTTGGCTCGGGGGAGAGTTCGTTCCTTTCTTCGATTTTCTTCCTTGCCGACTAGCGCGAAGGACCCGTACACTACGCTAAAAATACCAATGCCTGCCGTTGTTTCATCCGCGAAGGACGAGCGCGGAAATACGACCGTTGTTGATGGCTGTTCTACCTCGTTTTAATCGGTGAATCGCGATTGTATAATTAATTATGCCAATTACGAAGATACACATTTGACTTCCTGGATGCGGATGAGAGTTCTCGATTTAGGAAATGAAATCCTTACAGAAGTAATGAGAATTGTAAGTTTTAATTGTATTTATTAATACGAGCTCGGTTACCGGACGTTCGAAACACAGACACACCAGAGACAGGGTAAATTGGCGATTACGACCTGGACTAAACTCTTGAAGCACTCCAGGGCTGGAAAAGACCTAATGAATTCTCATCACTCACGAAGTTCTGTAACCGTTCCCCTAAAAGTGTTTTCACTCCTTTATCTTTCGTTCCGTGGAATATTCATCTTTCGATTCGCGTGAAAGGATAATGATTGCAAATAGATGTACAGTCGTAACACACAACTGTTACCACTTCCTCGTGGAGATCCATCGATCCAGCGGCGAGAGCCAGGTAAATGGCTCCAGTCGGTCAGCGAGGATCGAGGAGGAAGTGCACGCGGTTACGTTTACTTATGTTTTTTTTTCTATTTTTCTCGCGGTCCACGAATCGACGATCCTCGATCTTGAGCGTGGCTAGAATATACAATTTAGAAAGGCGATCGACGGTAACGGTTACGCGTCGTATTACATACGTCGTTCGAATCTTGTAAAATCATTTCTGTACTCCCGAATTACGCAAGATGTGTCGTTTTTTTTTTTTTTTAAATTGTAATTTTTCACGATCACAACACCGAGGACTCCTCTCGAATTTACATAATCGAATAACAGGAGGATTATATCGAACACGCGCGAGTATAGTCTCGTCGTTGAAGCCGTTCGCCGTTTCTCTCCGTTCGTGTCTCTCAAAGGGCAAATTCCTCTGCCTGCTAGAATTAACGATAATCCGCGATCAGAGCCCGTGGACGAGCGGCCAGACGCTTCGTTCCGCAATAAAATTTTCGGTACGATTACACCTGTGCTCCGTGACAAGGTCGGATACGTATTCAGTTTGAAGAGATCATTCGACACCTCGTCGCTCCAGTTCATAAGTGTTCTATCTCCAATAGTTTCTGAACTGATAATAAACTGAGTTTATAGTTTACGAAGTTACATATTTTATAGAAGCAGGAAGGTAGTGAAATAATCAAACACACTGTAATATCATCTATTGAATAGCTATTTATCCCAATACTTACGAAAATTTTATCTTATTATCAACATTAATTTTTCATTGTTGTTAGTATTTGAAGACACAACCATTAAGTACACACATGTTGTTTGAAAAATAAAAACACTGACGGCAACAGCATTCGAGGTTTGGTGTTACGTAGAGTCGAGGAACGACGGTGGTATAAAACACACACCGTGAAATCACGGGAATCCCCTGTCACGGTTTCATAAAGGGTAAATACCTGCAGCCAGTCCACAATGACTTTTTGTGTCTAGTCATCGGGCTCGCCTGAGGTGTACAACCCGTTGGCCGAAAGATTCGCGAGAATCTTGGCATTTACCTCGAGGATGGCGCAATGGCCGCCCCGCGAGTGCAGATTTCCTACGACTGTGTGCTCGTCACTAGTTCCAAAATGCCAGTCGAACCCTTCCCACCCACCCTGCGCTGACATTTCGGCCCTGGAACGAAGAAACTCGTGGAATCGGATTTTCCAACGACTAGACGCTTCCATCGCGTCACGGACATACGTGATGTGATTCCTCTCAGTTCCTCTCGCGCATTCAATGGACCGAACCTCCACCGATCGTCGGTTTCCCCTCGTCGTTTCTATGTTTTTCTTCCATTTTTCTTTCCTTCTTTCGCTACGACTTGCCTTTTTTTTTAACGTTCAACGAAATCATCTCGAACATTGTGGGAATTTGATGATCTCCCGTCGACAACCGTGTTCCCTCGTAAACGGGGCGGTGTTTTATGGGAGGAAGCGCCGCGTTGCAGGCTCGTAAACGTCCGATCGATCCGCTGGTTTTACTGCGACGCAGACTTCCTCGGGGAGGAAGCGCGAAGATATAGCTAGCAAACTGTTCGCGAGGCCGAAATTATTGCAATCGGCAGGCGGCTATGAATTGCCAACCTGAAAAAACTTTCGACTCGTAAAATTTCGAAGAAAGTTCGACCTGTCGTGTGAATTTTCGCTGGACCAAACGGATCCACGTGCTTCGTTGACCTCGTGTCGTCTCGTGTCGTTGTTGATTTATGAATTTTACCGGTGCATTTAACGTGTCTATTTTAACCGTTCAGTTTCGAACTATACGATTGATATGCGTACGGTAAGAATTACCGAAATGTAATTTCGATGACACGACGGATAAAATGCGTCAAATAATATCATTTATCGTAGAAAAGAGCTTGTAAAATTGGCAAAAGTATAATTTGTTAACATTCGTTTGAAGAAATTGGGTGTCACCCCCACGATGGTTTGACCCGATAGGGGTCTGCATCCCCCTAGTGACGCCACTGCACCTATCCACCATTCAGAATCCACCTGTACATCGGCGAGTCTGGCACCAAGTGTGAAGCATCATCACTCACGCCCAAGTTCAACCGAGGAATCCTTCCCCCCGATTGTGACACCTCGAAGGTATGTGCCCTCTCCCCCAAAGGGGGTAGGGGGGCCTCGATCCTACGCCACTGCGTGCAAGAGCAGGCCCCCAGTAGCCGTTGGAGATCAGCGGACAGGGTCCCATGCACAGGAGACGTGTGCGTCGTATCCCTACAGCGCGCGCTGCTGCGTTCAGCAGACAGAAAAGAGGGGGCCCATCCAGGTGGTGGTGGAAATATAAGGCACGCGGAGTGGCAGGCCACAGTCAGTCCGTGAGCGGTACCCCTACACCTTCAAGGTCCGCGTCCTTGAAACCTACACCTATCTAACATCGGCTCGTGACACGAAGAAACCAACGAACAGATAAGGGAAAGGGAGAGAGAGACAGAGACAGAAAAAAACCAAGCGTGCGCCCGCGAGCGCTCGATCCTCGAAATACCCTCTACGGAATAGTGCTTTTTTAATTGTTTTTGTTCACGAAAACGCGCGTGTCAACCTTTATCTTTACGCATACGGGCACACACACACACACACACACACCGGTCATCCTCGTAATTTTCTGTCGAGATCGGCTCGATAGAGCAATAGTGTGGCCAAGGTGCAGGAGCCGCGTGGATAACCACCAGAGACGGGTGATCAGAACGTGAGATACCACGACTAACGAGGGAAACGTCGTACCACTTCGGGGAGGAACAAGGAAGCCGTCGTGCTCCTTTGCTGAGGAGGAGGATGAGGTCCTCGCTGGTGCTGCTGTTCCTGGCAGCGATCGTTTTCGCCGGTGAGTAACGCGCAAGCTCCTCCCCCCCACTCTCCAAGGCCTAACGATCGTCCAGGGATCACTACGATTAATCTCAGCCCTGCACACACACATCACTGTGGGGGACGAGTGGGGGACAAAGACTGAACCCGTATCGTTCTAATCGGATCGCATTGCGACACCGATGGGTCAGATTTAGGGGACCGCGGGCCCAACACAAAGGTGTCTAGCTAGTGATATAGAATGGAATATGATGGCGACAAAAAGATCCTCAATATGGAACCGTTATTGCATAGCCTAAGCTAACAGAACTCCTAATCGCCTAAACAAGACAGGGATATATCCTGACAGAGGAGTGATAGACCACCCCAGGCCCCGCGATACGACACGTCGAACGGTTAATTGGAATCCGTTACAACGCTCCGCATTAGGAGCCGCCAGATGTGAAATGCTATCCAATGTGTACTGGGACCGTTTCCCGAACGTGATTTCCTTCGTCGGTTATCGGGCCGTTCGCGGATCGTGGTCGAATTATCACGATTAACCAACGAATCGACGTCGGTTTATAGAAAAAAAAAATATATATATATATGGCACGGCTAAATCACCCCCCGTGAAATTCTGAATCAATGAAGCACACACAATCGGGAATCAATGGTGAACCATCGATCACACCCGTAACCGTGCCCCGGTGTGTATCGGTTCGCGCGAGGTGACGGAAAATCGGTATAGGATTCCAGGTGGTCGGCAGAGACGACCACCGACCGACGACGACAGGTTGCATAAGAGATTAGAGCGTGAAAGCCTCTGGACCTGGTGTCGGTCCCGGATGGGTGACGTCACTGCCGTGCCCTGAAAAACACACCTGGGTGGGGAGGAAGGGGGGCGCACAACTTTCCCTGTTTGTCGCGGCGCACAGTGCTGAGAGTGTAAACGGGCGTTCAGGACGAAAATCATAACTTCTGAACCAATCAGTTTTGCGACCCAAGTACCACAATACTTTTTTCAACCCTTTCGTTACCAAATGATTCAATAATTACGATAATATATTTATTTTTTCGCTATATTTTTGTCTGCATCGTATGACACGTACTGCCCTCCTTACTTAGAATGTCCAATCTAACAAATTATCATTTTTCTTTTCCGAGCTTCTCCGAGAACCTGAAGAATTCAGATTCATCGGGAGAATATGGACTCGAATATTTCCATTGGCTTCTTCCTTTTTCCTCTTCTTCTTGAACACCACCGAGTCTTGACTTCCATGCAGAGAAGATTCCGTTGATGGTTGAGGAAATTTGAATCTTCTTCGTTTCGATTTATCTTCTCTAGCTTGGGAATTGTTTATGCATTCTATTGGTTGTTCGTCGAGAACCACCACGAAACGACCCTTCGTTTTTCGAGACGATCCATATATTGGTATTATTTATTAAGTAATATAACCTGGCCCGTATTAATAAATATTGCCTGGTTCTTCAGCAGGTTCGATTTTTCCGAAACCTGTTGATCCTTTGACAGTTTCGCTGGGTTCTTGGAGATTGCTTTCATGTTCAGGAAGTGGTCCAAATATGAGCTGACACATTGGTGCTTGAGAACTGATTGCCAAGCCTGTCGAAGATTTTCAATACGTAACACTTTGATGTATCATAGTTGCTTTATGATATGGAGTTAAAAATAACCTTTTCCTTTTCTTCTCGAGTCCTAGTGTCACGCTATTCCCGCTATGCATTAAGCAAATATGTGATGGGGTATGTAAATATTACGGTCCCTGGCCACAGTAATGTGATCACTTGAAAATTGTACTCGTATAAGCCAACATTATTACAAACTATTAGATTAATGTTAAACACAGTGTTCAAGAAACAAAATTGTTGTCATTATATGCAACAAACATTTTAAATCAATATTTGGTTATTTCCCGTTTCCCGCTGTGACAGCACGTACTCGTCGAGGGCCATACTCTGTATGCACTCGAAACACAATTCTTTTAATTGTTCACTACCAATATAGTTTCCATACATTCTCAATAGGATCAAGGTCAGGGTTTATTTGCTGGTCAATCCAGGAATGGAATATTGTTCGTCCTGGAATGAATGTAGCCGTAATGACACGGTGCTCCGATCAAAGAAAAACAATTACCAAACGTAGACAATTGGTTACATTAATATGGTCCAGGGTACTCTAGTTACTTTTACCGCTGAAGAACTTCACTTGCACCTTGGCTTTTGCCTACGAATCCCATTCCACCACGAGAATCACACCCAGAACTTTCCTTGGCCTGTGTCAGGTTTCCCTCTTTCGATTTGGCTTTCTACATCCACTGGATCGTCTCTTCCTTCTCAAAATGGCGCCGAAATGTTCTTCCTCATGGGACTCATCCCACTCTCGACTCGAGAGGGGAAAGAGGGGGCGACCTTCTCCGCGTGGCCTCTTCGACAGGATCCGACTTTCTCCTGAAAACCAATGATCAATCGTCGAACAACTCTATATACCCTGAGGTGATGTCCTCCTCGGTGATACGGGGAATTTATCGGCCTCGGTTTTCGGCGCCACAACTGAATTCGACCACGTGACCGCTAATAAAACAATGTCGAATCGAAAGGCCACTGGGGGGGGGAGGGGGTGGCAGCTTTCTCCAGTTCGTTGTTGCTTCGATATCGAAAATCAACGGCAAGAGGGGCCCCCTGAACTGCAAGTCGAAGAAATCAAACATCCGTGGTCTCGTTGTGTCTTCGACTTTCTCGACGACCACGTGGAAGCAATTTAATCGGGACGACAATTTTGTTTGGTGACACTTTTCATTACGAATATCTCTAGTTATTCAAGTACTGAATCACTTATGGGGAATTAATGCGATAACCATTGACTTTCGTACGACCGCGTTTACATAGAAAAAAGTTACCCACATCAGAAAATTTGTCCCCTGATGTCATTTAACTTTTGTCTGAAATCTTTTTTTCGATGATATTCGAGTGGGTCGATTTAAATGGGACACCCTGTATAGTTACAATGAACATTCTCGAAATGATAATTTTCTTAAATTGACAAATAATCTTCATTAGATAAGAATTTTCCTAAGTTCTGAGATCTTTTGTCGGTTTAATAGTTTTTATATTACTTCCGACTTTGATTTGCACAGAGCACTGTACACGTCCAGTCCGAAGAGTTAACTGTGCTACGATCAGTTTATGTATCGTGGTTCTTTACCCAACGCGATCGGTGCACCAGATTATTACATTCTTATGTAATTATTTTCTGTGCAATAGAATTTCTATCGTACGTTTTCAATCATACGAGATACGTACAATCTATTTCTGAAACGAGATTTCCGTAAATGAATATTTCATTCGGTGATAACTAGACTGTGGATTTTATTCATAGGGGTCTGTAAAATACAGTAAAAAACAAAACTTTCGTCAGATCCAATCAGTTTTCTAGTTTCTTCCAAACCTAATATGATACTTAAGAAAAGAAAGAAATTCTTACATTTGCTCTTCCCTGTATAAATTGCTTTAGAAAATACCATTTTGCATAAAAATCCGCAGTCTAGTGATAACGTTACGCAAGCAATGTAAATATTGGCCGAATTGCGCGCGGGACACTGGCAATGCGTTACGTAAATACAATAAGATTTCTTTTCCACTTCCTACTCGCGTGAATATATAAAAGCATCGACACACGGCTGATCGATTTGATCGTAGAAAAACAAAACATAGAATCGGTGTCGGCCTATTTCCCACCGGTTCGGTAAGAGTTACACAGCCGAAACGGATTGTCGGCATATTCGCCGAGTCAGAGTTAGGGATTTTGAAAATATTATTTTCGTTCGAATAATACATTGTTAAAAGCAGCACTATCCAAGAGCGTCATCCTAACTTTCAAACTGTTAAACGAGATTAAGTAATTATTTCCTGAGTGGTCTAGTCATTCGAGAAGAAGTATTTCATTCTAAAAATATGAAATTTCCATGTTTAAACGACGAAACACTTTCTTTTTATCTTTTATTCATTATCCGAAATGTTCAATCGATCGGTGAATAAATATTCCCAAGCCAAAATCAAAGACATAATCTCGCTTTTGTCGTCTTAACGATTACCTAATCGCGTTAATCTCTGAAATTTCACCGAACAACCCAGCGCCCGGGCAATATTTATGTAACTCGCCTCAGAACAAGCAAACTGAAATCGCAAGTTAACTTTTAGGAAAACGTTCAAACGTTGTTCAACAAGACAAATTGAGAGAGTTGAGAGAAGCCTCCTGGAGGTCAGTAGTAATATTTACAGAAAGTATCGTGCATTCTTTGCTAGTTCTCAGTCAACCATGTCCAAGCTGGGTGGTTTATCGACTTGTACTACTTCTGAATCACTGTTGGACATTCCGTGATGTCCGATGGTTAACCCCGTGAATTAGAATGGCATTCGCTGTTTTTATTTCACTAGATGTATCTTCGGAACAGAGCAAGGTGTAGTTTGCATGTGTATACACGCTTCTTCTGAATATCAATTTGAATGTTCAAGGGGTTATTCGACATTCGAAATTCGATATTCAACATTGGACATTCGAAATTTGACATTTGACATTCAAAATTCGGCATTCAACACTCGATATTCGTACCGACAAGCGACGGTTCCGACACGACACAAAGAAATGCAAGTCGACGTTCGAATTTTCCAGAGGGCTTGGAGCGCGTGAAGAGGCAGGAGGATGCGAAGAAGGAGGAGAGCTTCGAGAGTGAGATCTGCAAGGACAAAGACGCGGGCGAGTGGTTCCGATTGGTTGCGGGCGAGGGTGACAACTGTCGCGACGTGATCCAGTGCACCAGCTCCGGACTGCAGGCGATCAGGTGTCCGGCCGGCTTGTACTTCGACATCGACAAGCAGACC
>NW_015374211.1:8737-37993 GCF_001272555.1 Dufourea novaeangliae | reverse complement strand
GTTGTACACCGAGGATCCGCTCTGCCAGGATGGTTTTCTCGCTTGCGGAGACGGATCCTGTGTCGAGAGGGGTCTCTTCTGTAACGGGGAGAAAGACTGCAGCGACGGCTCCGACGAGAACATTTGCGGTGAGTTTTTTATAGAAAAAAAAACATCAAATAATTTTACTTTCGCGACATTTTCAACATGTCTCACCGTGGACGATCCTAACGTACAAGGGAACACCGGAACGCTGACTCGAGACGAGCGTTCGAGTCAAATGCTTATATTGTTATTATTAAGACAAATGTACCTTGTCATGATATATTATCCCGAGTGTAAAAACCGTGGCGACCAACGTGTGGTAACACTTTCGCTACCACACACGTGTAACACCCTGATTTCCATTTTAGCATAATTTCTTAGATAAGAGTGGAATGGGCTTTGCAATATTCACCTATATTTTGTGTCAGTCGTTATCTCTGTATTGTTTATTTTTAATTTCCGATCAAAGAGATATGGATATTCCATTGAATAGAATGCTGAAAAACCAGCGCAGTCTGTGACGAACATTCTCGAAATAATCTACTGGTAGAGAACGTGTTAACCTTTCGCGAACCGTTACGCTGGAACGCTATGATTCCGACGAGAAAACGAATTTCTTGTTAAAAACGTTAAAATCGACGGCGATTTTTCGATCCTCTCGACTTTCACCGAGAACTCGATCGGTTTGCTCGTGAAGCGCGCCCTACGGTCCGAGGATCGTGAAAGGAACAATCGGGGCCTCCGTATAAATTCCAGACATGGACAACGATCCGAACCGAGCGCCGCCCTGCGATCCGACCGTCTGCGTTCTGCCGGATTGCTTCTGTTCCGAGGACGGCACAATGATCCCCGGCGATCTACCGTCCAAGGACGTGCCTCAGATGATCACGATCACCTTCGACGACGCGATCAACAACAACAACATCGGCCTCTACAAGGAGATCTTCAACGGCCGACGAAAGAATCCGAACAGTTGCGACATAAAGGCCACGTTCTTCGTCTCCCACAAGTACACCAACTACTCGGCCGTCCAGGAAATGCACAGGAAAGGCCATGAGATCGCCGTTCACTCTATCTCGTAAGAAACGTAACAAAAGAAAAAAGAAAAAACGTCTCCCTGGTGTTTGAGTCGAGGGCACCGTGTCTCCTTCCAATCGAAAATCGTCCTTCCAGGTGTTTAACTTGCGGGTAGATTGTTTGTCCTCCTATCGTGATCGCGAATTATTCATTTCACCGTAGTATCTCTGGGTAGCTATCGTTTTCGAAAAAAGAAAACGAGAAAACAAATTGCTTCGAAGATCACCTCGATACCAAGCTGTCCGCATATGTAAGAATATTGAAAATTAACAATCGTGATCGTTAGCTTCCCCGATTCCTCGAGTTTCCCAGGTTGTTAACAGACATACGACAACGAACCGATTATTACTTTCCTTAAGCCACAACGACGACGAACGGTTCTGGTCGGACGCAACCGTCGACGACTGGGCGAAAGAGATGGCCGGCATGAGGATCATCGCGGAGAAGTTCGCGAATTTGACCGACAACAGCGTGGTCGGGGTCAGGGCCCCGTACCTCAGGGTCGGCGGTAACAATCAGTTCACGATGATGGAGGAACAGGCGTTCCTCTACGATTCCACCATCACAGCGGCCCTGAACAACCCACCACTATGGCCTTACACGATGTACTTCAGGATGCCGCATCGATGCCACGGAAACCTTCAACACTGTCCCACAAGGTAAACCCTAAAGCCTTCGTGTGATCGAGCGTGTTGCAGACATTCGACTGCTACACAATGACCTCAAAATGACCTCTAAATTTGACCCCTATGTCATGATCAAGGTCACCGTCAGAAGCCTCTTTTGACACCCTAAAACGTTTGTGTCAAACACTTTTTGCTTTATTCTGCAGAGTTAATCTAGGGTACATACTTGTATTTTTGGGACACTCTGTATATCGAGCCGTAATCGAAACAAAAGTGAAATCACGTGCACCGTGTGTTTTCTCCCAGCAACAATTCTTGCTGCTGTTCTCGTTGATGGGAACCCCCCGAATTGGTACTGAAATGAGAATTAGTACTGAACATTAAATATTTCATAAACTAATGGAAATATACAGCTGAAACAGATATCATTAATCGAGATTGGCGAGTCAGTTTTTTGTATCTTTTATTAGTTATTCGACACTCTTTATAAAACTTCATTCTTCTCTTTATTAACTTTCTTATAACTAGACTGTGGATTTTATGCATTTATCGCCAATAGGGCTCTGTGAAATACAATAAACGGCAAAATATTCTTCACATACAACGAAATCTCTATTTTATTCTGTACCTAATACGATACTTAAGAGAAAAAGGACCTTCCTAGATTTACTCTAGCCTTTGTAAATTACTTTAGAAAATATCAGTTTGCATAAAAATCCGCAGTCTACTTATAACATTCTTTGAGTATTAAGGCCATATTCAGGAGTCAGCTGTAGCTCGATTTTTCCAATTGTTCGATTAGTTGTGTTCCTTGAGTGTCCAATAGAGGATATCGCCAGATAATATGGCCAACAGCTTGATCCTTCACGCGCGATCGCCTCTGTTTCTCTTCTACTCAGATCGCACGCAGTCTGGGAGATGGTGATGAACGAGCTGGACCGTCGGGAGGATCCCCAGAACGACGAGTACCTGCCCGGTTGCGCGATGGTCGACTCGTGCAGCAACATATTGACCGGCGATCAATTCTACAATTTCCTACGACACAACTTCGATCGCCACTACGAGCAAAATCGGGCCCCGTTGGGTCTCTACTTCCACGCCGCCTGGCTGAAGAACAATCCGGAGTTCCTCGACGCGTTTCTCTTCTGGATCGACGAGATCCTCGCCGACCACAACGACGTCTATTTCGTGACCATGACGCAGGTGATCCAATGGATCCAGAATCCACGCACGGTGACCGAGTCGAAGAACTTCGAGCCGTGGCGGGAGAAGTGCGTGGTCGACGGTTATCAGGCCTGTTGGGTGCCGCACACCTGTAAACTGACCTCGAAGGAGGTACCCGGGGAGACGATCAATCTGCAGACCTGCGTACGTTGCCCGAACAACTACCCATGGGTGAACGATCCAACGGGCGACGGTTTCTACTAAGGCCTGCCTCGTGTCTCGTTAAAAAAACGTGTCCGAAAAAACTCCAATCTGGATCCTCTTGCCTGTCGTTCGGGCGTTCACACCTTAGATCTATATTCTTGAATTATTTCCCATCCCTTTTATACTATTGGTCGATGATCCACTCTTCACGAGTTTCACGGCGGACGTTATCGACACGTCGTTTTCGATCGGGGAACAAGGTCAGGCCAAAATGGTTCTTTATGAATGTCAGGGTAATTCGCATAAAAAGAGCCGCCAGAAGTTTCGTTAGTTTGAGAGATTACGGAGCGAGTGGTCGACGAGGATGTCGACTTGGATCGATCCCCGACCGAAAATCGTCTATTTCGTTCAACCGACGATCTGTGATAAGTTCCGAACGCCTCGAGATTCAACGACCAGGACCGAGCACGTCGACGAGACAACGAATCATTCATTCGATATCATGGTCAAACAGTTTCTTCCCCCCCCCCTCCTTTTCAACGAAACTCGAAACGGAGCGAGTCCCGCTCGATTTTGTATAATACGAACGCGTGTCCCTCTCATCCCCCACCCCCTACCCGTTAACCTGAGGAATTCCTGCTCCACGAAGGGGGACACGAACGAATCAGCTGGGCTGGTGTCCACCCCGACACGGAAAAGATCGATGATCCATAATCCTCAGGGACCGTATATAAAAAAATGATTAAATATTATTATATGTACATTCTTTTCTTTAAAGCTAAGTGATACTTATCAATTTACCGAACGGAACCTTTAATAAAAGAGAAACTTGCGAGAACAACGCACACACCGACTCGTTTCCTTCCCCACCCGAGCTAAGAATAATCCCCTCCCTGCGCTACTGGTTGAAGGACATTTGCGTTCCGTGGAAGAAAGCAGAGTTGCGCACAATTTAGTGACTTGGACTGACCTTTAAGGTAGCTTCAGTAAATTTTTTCTATAATTATAAATTAAGTTGAAAATTTCACAGAACATTCTTAAAATCGTCAACTTTTGCTACCGAAAAATCGCACGGTCAACGATGAAATTATTGAAAAAGAAAACGTTAAAAGAATTTTCTTTTCTCACGCGAGCCTTCTGGAACTCTAGTTGACAGGGAGAAATTAATTCTTCGATGCCTAAACTTTTCGTTTGTTCGTGATTTACAAAAAGAGTTTTCATGAGAAACATAAACCCTTTGCAACCAGCTGTACCAATAGATTTTCCGTCTTGCAATAAACACACCTAAACCTAGATAGCACATGACGTCCATTTTACGCCTATTTTAGGTCTAAGGCGTCTTCAAAGCGTCATTGGGCGTCATAAGAATGAACATCGATGTCCCTGCACGGGCCTACCGTAAAGAAAAGGGAATTATTCGAGTCGAAGAACGATCAACGACACAAAAGCCCCCATCGTGATCTCCATCCAAGTAAAACGGCGCTGAATGGCACACGGTAGCGAAACAGGTAGGCTCGGGAACGATAATAATCGGAATTGGTAACCGATTAATTCGTCGATCGTGATCAATCGCCGCGGACAAAACGGGGGAACAATTTGTTTGCGGCGAGTCGAACAGAGAGAGATATTAAATACCCGATGCCATTATTTCTCGCGTGGCCGCCGGGCAGAGAAAGAAAGGACGGGAAAAAAACCACGGTTATAACCTCGTGAAATACCAGCCAGGCCGCTGCCGCGACGATTGCATTCCGATGCAACCTTTCTTTTCGTCGCCGTTTATGCATCGTTTCCATTCCGCGACGATCCTAAGCCCGACCGGCTGGCGACGCACGCCTGGAATCCCTTCTTCGGCGATACAACGAACGCGAAAGTGAGCTGTTCCAAGGGAAAGGGGGAGGGACATGATAGGAAGCTAAGGAAAAATGCAAATAATGTGATAATTGTACCTCTTAATTAAGCCTTTATAAATCATAATACAATTATACATAGACTGCGAATTTTATGCATTTATAGCCATAGTCCGTAAAATACAGTAAAGAAGAAAACTCTCGTCAGATCCAATCGGTTTTCTAGTTTATTCCCAACCTAATATGATATTTATGGAAAGAAACTTTTTGAAGAAAAACAATTATTTGAAATATAAAGTAACGCTGAAAGATGGGCGTAAACAAAAGTACAGGTTCATCTGTAAAAAACCTGAAGCTGACCTTGAAAACTCTGGGGGAAAAAGGGATCGACTAAAACATTTGGTGCACTCATCTTAAAGCTCTCCTAGAATACACTAGTCACAAAACTGTTCGATCGAACAGCTAGCAGTAGAATGATCTAAGCTGATCACGTATCGTGGTCCACTGTGTAGATGCCTGTAAACCACAATCTAGTTACTATTCTCCTTTCCATGCATTTTCGCCAGCTGGACCGATTTCTTTACAACGATTTCTCTGCACTCCCAATTCAAGATATACGTATTCTTTATAATTTAATATACGTATACATATTCTTTATCGACGTTTCTAACGTGGAACATTTTTCATTTCTCTGATCTTGCAGTCGGTATTGCACTCGCACTTTCCATCGTAAACCACCGGTTCCATCGTTGTTCTGCACGCATCCCTCGGTGCGTAACGATATTCCACCCAGTTGTACGTTCAATCGACCATGGGAAAAGTCATTCGAGACCGATACGAACGAAAATACCGACGATACCCCGCGTGGTTAAGATCGGCCACTATGTGTATAAACGAGGCCTGACAATCTCCGCCGTAAGCGAAAGTAGAGAAAGCTGCTGCCTCGTATCTCGGCGCCGCCGTCGTCGGGGCAAGGCCGTCCCTGGCTATAAGGCTCCTTCGACAGGATGCCGTGGCGGATCACGGCAGGAATCTTGTTAACGGTTCCCCACCCGGGTTGCTCGAGTTTCAGACGAATCCGTGCTCGTTAAGGAGACAAATCGTTTCGAAGAAAACAGCGAGGCTTCGCCAACGAGGCGATCGTCGATCTCGGAAGACACACTTTGACATTCAACCTCAGAAATGATACTATCTCGATAGTGAAGACTCGGACACTATTTCAATTATTTAAATCATTGCCGTAGTGGAATCAGGGTGACAAGCAGAGGATTTAAAACCTTGGGCGGGAGGGAAATATATTTAACATATCGACTGCCACAGTGGAAAAGGCTGTACGTAGCCAGACACACTTTATTTTCATTTTAAAGCCATAAATCGTTGAAACTGTATGCGTTTTTTAATAGAGGCTATTGATCGTGTTTCAAATTATAAAATATATAAGTATATTATTATTATTATTTGCACTATATTATTCGACTAAAATTATGGCCAACTCTGCCGTAAGCCTCTAAAGTCGTGGACCATTTTTTAATCACTCTATATATATATATAATGTGAATCATGTTGTCTGTATATATACAGCAGGTGTCTCGACACCTACAGGAGAGCGAGTGTACGGGCCATGTAACGGGTAGTCGTAGGAAATGGGAAATATGATCACCGGAAATATCGCGAAACAGGTTTTAAGAGGCGACAGTCGGTTGCTCGATACGTCGGGGCACTAAAGTGGTTTCGGAAAAATTCGAATGTTCGACATACGGAAGAGAGTGTGGAAGATAAGATAACGTCGCGGAAGAGATTCCGCGGTGAGAACCTTGCGTGGAATACAGATGAAACGCGTGAACTATAAACTCTGAAAATTTTTGAATTCGTAGACGAGCAAACAAGTAAACTGCTGTTCTCCAGTTCTGGTCCAGGAACGAATTCATGAGAACGCACAGAAAGTTCGAGTATCTCTGTGAACTGTCCAACGGAAATAAAAATTGGAACAGTCGATTCCAAATAATGGACTTAACCATGATGGCGTAAACTGTCCATTGTTTTTTTTATTTTCATTTAAAGTATTTACGATTAATTACTCCTACGGAATAATAAATAAATAACTGTTTATTAGAAAGAGTACAAGTACCGAAAAATGTCCCCACGTCATCATCGAACATGCTTTTGTACACCCGATTTCACCGTCGATTCCCTCGGAGACACGGTGTATCTGATCGTGTTGGTAGATACAATGACAGTGGCAGCGTTTCACGTTATTAATCTCGGCTTCGCCGACAAGCATCGGCACCTTTTATCGGCCGATCTCTGTGATAATCGTTCCGATCGTCAGAATCTTCGTGAATCGTCGTAACGTTTGAAAGTCAACAAGGTAACCATCGACACATTCAACAGAATTTCCAATCGCTGACTTTTCGACGGTCGTCGACGAAACGGAACACCGGTGAAATTGACTCCTATTAGGTCACGGCGTAACGATGGAAGTCGAATGTACCGTTGGATTATTCGTATCTCTGTTCGCTGCTCCTTTCCCAGTCGCGTAACTAATCTCCACGGTGTTAATTGAAATCGTCCGGGGACGGAGTGGATGGAGGCGGCGATCGAAGACGATCGAATTTCCACGGTGGCAGGTAATTTCACCTGGGGCGTTAATTGCTGCCAGTTGCTCTAGCAATTATTCGCAACAACTAGGTGAATGAAATATTATTTACCGCCTTGTGGATGAATGGAACATCTTAGCTCACCATTATTATTAATATAATAGATAATATGAAGAATTACAAAAATGAACAACAACAAAAGGAAAGAAAAAATTTACAAAAGCATTTACAAGAGCATATAGAGAGTTATGATTATGTTAAAAGAAATACGTAATTATCGATAAAATAACAGAACATAATAGATAATACTCGAGTGTATTGGTATCAGACGTGTCAGTTATTCAGCTACTCGAATCAATAAATTTTCGCGTTTAACAATTATAAGCAAGGGAATAACGTTGAACGGATGAGAAAGATAATTATTCTGAGAAATAAAAAAAAGATTCCTTCGAGCCGGATTCGAACCAGCGACCTATGGATTTCTACCGTGATTATAACCTCTACAGTCCACCGCTCTACCAACTGAGCTATCGAAGGTTCGTGGAAGAAGTTGCTTAAATATGAGTAACATTATACGTATTTTGTAATTCGTGATACTTATTGAATTCGACTAGTAAAATATAATATTGCTAATTGAACACCGAAAGTAATAGATATATAATTACTTATATGTACTGATAACACGAAAAATATTAGATTAAAAAAAAAATAAACCAACATATTGGGAATAAATAATGTTCCTTCGAGACGGATTTGAACCATCGACCTATGGATACCTATTTGTTTAAATTAATCAAATGTACTACAGTCCACTGCTCCACCAACTGAGCTATCGAAGGTATGTATGGCTCTTATTTCAAGTGAAATATCATTTGAATCGTCGGCAAATTGATCTAAAGAGATTTCTTATCACAAAAAGTATTCCTTCGAGCCGGATTTGAACCAGCGACCTATGGATATCTCCTGGATGTTTCAGACCTCTACAGTCCACCGCTCTACCAACTGAGCTATCGAAGGTATATACGAAACTCATTTCAAGTGGAATAACATTTCAATCGTCAGCAAATTTAAATAAAGAGATTTCTTTTCACAAAAAGTATTCCTTCGAGCCGGATTTGAACCAGCGACCTATGGATATCTCTCTATCTCCACGAAATAATCAGAACCGCTACAGTCCACCGCTCTACCAACTGAGCTATCGAAGGTTCGTTGATCGTCGTTTCATCTTCGTCGTTCATATAATTCAAACTGTCCGCTACTAAAGCGTCAAAGAGAAAGGAGCCTCTTGTCATGTTCGACAAGGAAAAATTCCAGCAAGCCGGATTCAAACCGGCGCGACCTTATGGTTTACCATTCGTGGGGGGATACAACTAAATGCCTCGGGATCGTTTTCTGTTCGTTCGCCTGTTACCGGTGTCACCGTTATTATTCAATTATAATCGTTCGATAGCCGCGGAATTGGCAGATGCATCATAGAAATAATAACATATCATTGACGTCAGAACCAGCGACGTGTCCTTTACCAGGCATTATTGATTAGGCGACGATCACGATGCCGTTATCGTCACGTTGTGCAAACAACACGATTATAGACGTATAGAAAAATAATTGTACGTATAATAAATCGAATTTCAAATCTTCGCTGACTACTATACTCGATGTATACACTGTGATTCGAATACAAACAGATACGGAATTTCGTATCGGTAAAGTGACGGTGCGTGCAAGATGATTCTACTAAACGCAGGTAAACAGACGATGGTCTCGACAGTCATCCTCACGTCTTGGATCGTCAATACGGTCACCAAACCGTCATAAAAGGGATTCCTCGATACCTGCGCATCACGTACAAAACATTCATGGTATAAGAATAACAGTTCGTTATTGAATTTCGACACAGAAACAAATACACAAGGTCAAGCCCTACTTCTTCCACCTTATACACCAACCAATATTCTTCATTTTCTACCACTTCCACAAATATAGCGACAAGCGTTCTACACACACAATGAACCTACAGGCAGTACACATTCGTCCATCATCCAGAACACATCCATCCGGTAAAACAAACACAACTCGTGCACACATACACCGTTACGTTTATATCAAAGTTCAAGTGCGTTATAAAATAGTGTTACAGTGTTCGAATCACAATCATAAATATATATCATCATTGTACGCAGTTTCCAACAAGCAACAGTGATATTAATTTATCAACGAACAGTGTCGAAATTGGCTACGTTTAGAAAAAAGTTTCTAATATTTTTATCGACACGACGTGGTCGTTGCTGAACGGAGAAAGGGAACGTTCGCAGTGATAAAACCAGGGACTGGGAGGCAATTTATTGATCCTTTAAAGCCGTTTTCTTCGACGCTCAGACCAGCGATCAATGTAACCGCGAACGACGTAACAAACCCGCGGGTTCCGCTACCGGCGTTACGGGATCGTCGTCACGGATGGCCGAGCAAAAGTGCTCTCTGCAGTTCGGTGCCGGTCGTGTCCGCGATTTTAACGAGGAATAAATCGCTGGTTCGATACCGGGTAGAACTCAATCAATGGAAAGCAATTATACAGATCGAGGTTCCCCCCTCGGTTCGCGACGTTGAAAGCCTGCCTAGTTTCGCGATCCAACGAGGCCTCCGTTCATCGATCACACGCAACAAGGAAACACTCGATCGCGTGTCTCGCTTACGTCTACGACTCTGCAACCATATTAGAGATGTGCAGCATTGATTCCAATATCGATATTGCTGTTTTTCTTTTTTTCTGAAAAAATATTTTTCACATTCTCGAGCGGTAGTTCCCTTAATTGCATCCGACCCTTCAATCGATGTTGCAAGATTATTAGTAATTAAACAGCTTAATTCTAATAGAAATACTTAATAGTTTAACGTAATGAGGATAGTATTGAATTTTAGTACTTAGTTGTATTGCGTATTGTATTTCGGCTCAAGTATTTATTTTTTATAAATATTTGTGTAGAACGAGCCAGACGATAATCGAGAGGAGTCTGTACAGTGATTCCACGATAAATGCGGGGAGGACAACGTCGGTTCGACGCCGACACATTTTCCATCGCGAAATCGGTAAAAGTCACTCCCCCGTTCAAGGTCCCACTGACGAAGCGAGTGAGCGAGCGTGCGTGCATGCGTTCTCGCGAGTGGAAAATAAAACGACGATAAATTTCGTCCTTCGTCGATCATCGGAATCGAAAGTCGACGACCCCGAGTGATTCTCATCGCTCCGTGAAACCGGAGCGGATCCGTGTCGAACTGCGGGCGAACCGTCCGATGGTGGGGGGCCTACGACCCAATTTTTCGTGTCTTGGTTCTCTGAATTCACGTTGCATTGTGCCCCGAAGGCGGACGGGAGAACCACACCTCGTTTGAACGCCGCCCACGCGAATTCCTCTGCTTTCTGTCCTCCTACACACGTCCGGCCGTGTCGTCGTCTACGAGACCGACGTTTCCGGCGATAAACATCCGCTGCTTGCTCTTCGTCCTTAGGCAAGGACAGTGGTCTCGTGAAATCGCGTGATCGATCGCGAATAAGGCCCCGTCCTCGAAAATTCCTTCATTGTCAGGATCACGGAGTCGCGAAAACTGGGACAAACCATCTATTGTCACGTTCCTCACGGTCGATTATTTTTTTTTTCTTTCTTTTCTTTCGGTTCACGAGGTTTTGCAACCAACACGGGGTGTGGGGGAGGTGAAAGGATCGGGGGCAGGGAATTATCGTAGGAAGTGCTTGTAATTATATTTTCTCAGCCGTGACGGAGACATATAGACAGTCCGACGTAGGACACGGTGAGCACCAATGGGGAGGTAAAATGCACTGGGTCGCCTCTGGACAATTCGGAAGAATTGAACATTTGTAATCTTTTTACAGTGAAGTTTAATGCTTCACGAAGGTGTTCCAAAGTCGCTAAAGTTCCCAACAAGGGGAATCGTCTGTCCCATAATCGAGTCCTTTACTCGAACACTAATGGCTGGGCAGTTGAAATTAATCGAGTCATTTCTCGGAGCACTATTCGTCGTCGTGTTTTCGCGATCTGAAAGTGCAGTATCGCGTGGAATAGAACTGTACGAAGGCTTAATACTGCTACACTTTCTCCTGGAGGATCAAAGCTGCAGAACAAATTAGTTTAACGTCGGATATATGTATGCAAGTTCTGATATCGGAGAGCCGTTTCCGTGGAACTTCGAATGAGAAGCGAAAGAAAGGGAAATTCAATGGGAGCACGTTGAAATCCGTGAATAACCGAGGCTCGAAACACCATCGTTTTCTTCTCCACTGTCACTTTCAACTTTCAACTCCCTCTCGTAATCGTCGTTCCTCCCCACGACGAGCATTTTTTCTCCCGTTGAACGATGGGTACTGAATGCGGCATCTCGAAGGTGCGTAACGGGATACCCACGCGGCCCGCGGTTACGACACCTCTTCGTCGGAGGAATCTTACTGGCTGGGGACTTTCCGCCGGCGAAACATATAATTTTCTAATTCCTATAAATTGGATAACCATCGGAAGATCGATTGCGTAATTTCAACCATCGGGAAACTGTTTATCGGCCACGTGAAAGTGGAAGTTACCGTTCAAGGAAGTTCCCTCCGCGTCCGATGCGTCCTAACCTAAAATCGCTGATTTTACGCGTGAATATTTCAGGAAATTGAGCTTACTTCGCGAATCTTCTTCCCTAATTATCTCCAGAGACAATTTATATTCGCGATTTAATCACGTTATAGCTGCGATTTCACCCGAAAAGAGATTTCTTCCGAGCAGAAACAAAATGGCGGATCCTCGAGGATTTCGTATAGTGCGAATCGAAAAAGCTGTCTCTGATCGCTGAAATATTCGTCGATCCATCTTTTTAACGTGTGAATTTAATTTAAAAAAAGATCCTTTCGTTTTGTAACCAAAAAAAAAAAAAAATCGAACGTTGAGCGAACGATCTCGTTATCGTGAATTCGCCCCGCGGATTTATCATCGCTTTCACTGCAAGTATGATATACGGCCGCGTTGATAGTGGCCGAAGAGCAAAAAAAAAAAAATAGGAGCACCGCGAAGCCGGGCAGGGTCAAAAAATTATCGCGGGCCAGATAATTACGGCAGATTAATTATGCGACGTTGTGGCGGGTGTGTACGGGTGACGCTTTCACTGAAAACAAACTGGTTTCGCGCGCTCACGCCCGGCCGCTCGCCTGGCCGCGTTCCTGACCGGGTCGTCAATTTCGCCTGGCCCCGAAATGCAAGCGTTTTGCATATTTAAAACGTTAACGTTTAAACGTTAATTCCCTCGCGGTACGAAAGCGAACGCGCCCGTAAAAGAAAGAAAAAGAGAAGAAGGAAATATTCGAATAATATGCTAAGGCGCGACTTTCTAAAAAAAAAAAGGGGGGTTCTATAAATACAGCAAAGTGTTTAATAATCGGAGACCTTTAGAAGTCTTTTCGCAGCTATTAGCAGGACAATACGAACGATTCTGCTACCAGCGAAAACACTTACCGGGTGGCTTGTTTAAAATCGTTCGAGCTTCGTAGGTAATCTGACAATTGAAAGGACTTTATCAGTTTGGAACAAAGAAAAAAAGCAGCCTATCGCGTCCACGATTCAGTTTGATCCAATCCTTGTAGCAATTGCCTCAATTGCTCCCATCCGGCGACGCGATAATGGCGAAATTGGCCAGGGTATACTTATGAAACAGCGGGAATCCAAGCTAGAACTAGCCACTTTCCTTTAATTCGCTGTGATTCTGAACAACATGTGCTCGGTATCATCCGGGTTATTTGTAAGCGATTAAAACTCACTTTCAAGATGATCAGAATTAAACGTCAATTTCTACTGACGAGTGAATCCTTCGTACAGTGTAATTTTTAATTAAATTGAGTGCAACTGAAAACCACGTCGATTCTGTTCAGTTCCCATTCGTATCGGTCTGTATACTTTTTTACATAGTTTATAAGGATGATTAATCGACGGCGAACTATATTCATTTAGAGCATATACGACTATGTGAAATATGACAAATGCTAAAGGTAACATCAGAACTAATACATTTTCAATCAAACACGGTCAGCGATTCGCCAACGGCCGATGATTTTTCGTCGTCGACGATGGCCAGACGGGAGGGGCACATTACCATGTAACGGAACACGTTGCAAAATCCTCCAACGCAGTCGTCCCATAATGCGGGGTCATTCTCATGTTTTAACGCTCGCGGGTATCACCGACGGATAAATCCTGCGGCGGTGGCGTCTCTGGCCGTCGCCACGGCCCTGGATTACGTGATATTTGACAGCGAAAGTTAACTGTGGCTGGGCCCCCGGGGTGCCGTGCAACGCGAAAACACTGGTCTCTCGACCTCACCTGAGGATGGAACCAGCTGAAATATTGAACAGAGAACCCGATGGATCCTCGATCGACGTCCTCTGTCGTTGCCTACGGCAGCAAGTCCCTAATCCTCCACGTTCAACACGTTCGACTCGTGTCGTACAATTAAATTTCTCCGTCGTTTAACGATCATTCGTTTATTGACGACCAAATTATCGTTTACTTCGTTATATAATTCACTAGGCAAACTACCGTTATGTTGGATCGATGTTGCCATGAATCTTCAATCCTCTCCGCGCTTTATAGAGGATGTGTAAAGTAACCTACTTCTAGTGGATCATTGTTTATCCTTATTACACACCGTAACCCTTGATTCGTTTCTATTTCATTGATCTGGATCTCCACTTATGTCCGTGCTTTGCATAAATGCACCACAGAGGATGTTCTCCGCGAGTTTAAAATGTTTGAAATGCTGCCGATCAGAGGAGAACGGTCCAGCATCGATTGATGCATCAGAGGCTGCGAAAGGCAACGTATATACATCCCCTAACAAACACCACACTCGAATCTCCTTTTCGTCGTCCAAGGGGCCCCGTTTTTCAGGGGCAAGGTCGACCTATCTGGTGCACGGAAACACACGCCAGCGATCTACGTGAACACGTTTCGCCCGAGATACGAACGGGCGTGTGTGTGTGTGTGTGCACGTGGCTCTGCAACGATCTCCCTTGGATCCTGGCTGTGACGAGCCAGAGTGAAAGTGACAAGAACAAGGTCGTCGACGTTACAAAACCTGTGAATTTCTTGAAAACGGCACGAACACAACAGTTTGATCCCCGGAGGAAACACACGTGGGTTGCGTAACAATCGCGGAATGGAAGTTCGGCAATAGAAGTGGGTACATAATTGCTCGATCGACGGATCGGTCCAGGAACACTGGTTTCAATCTAGACCATCCATTCTCTGCTTATTCTGCGCAAGTTGTATATAGATAAACATACCTCCGATTTTCCTTTCTCGAGAAATTGTTCGGACGATGATACGTTCCAAAGGGTGCCATTAAATTTCACCCGGATTTCCACGTGACATCCCCCCTCCATCGGACGGTTTCCTCGCGAAAGCGTGAAAAACCAATATATCTACGCGCTTTCGTGGGCTCATGAATATTTAACGTCGAGTGCAGGCTCCTGGCCAGCTTGGCCCATTATTCGATCGGGTCGTGGTATAGCCTTCTGCATGGATACACTGTGCTGCAAAAGTAACTGATCGTTTGGAGAGCTAGTTCGACTGGATTTAAAGATACAGGAAGATCCGTTCTACGAATCTGTCGAGCTTCGAGACCGTTTAACGAGTTTCCTAGAACGGAACAGGTATTTCGTAGTGTTCAGTGTAGTCATTCGCCATACCAAAGCCATGCATTCTTACCAAGAATCTTTACTCACTATGTGCACCGGTAAGTCAGACACATATGGTTCTTGTAAATCATCTTTCGCTTGAACAGATCGAATATTCCGCAGGACATTTCCGATATGCACAAATAATGGGACTGTCGGTGTTGAAACACCAGTCTATTGTATCAACGACTCTCTGTAGCTCTTTGTTCCGCGGAATTAATCGGTTTCACCGATATCACCTACCAAATATGATCACTGGATCGGTCGCCGAACATATTTCGAATTATGCCAGTGCTTTTGCGAGGTTTTACAGATTAGAATGTTATATACACTGTCACGATATGTACACCGGTTTCTGGTATAATAAACGTGAACGTCTTCCGGTCCAGGCGAGGATTCCTCGAACTATAATTATTCTCGTTCCGTCAAACGGTGTACATGTATCGTGGATTCGAGGCATGCCTACGAGCTCGATCGTTATGCGACGAGTTGCGCGCGGACACACAAAGGAAAAAGTACTTTTAAAGTCACGGCCGCGACGCGTTCGAGAACCAAATAGTTTTTGGCGAGTCCCCGCACGATCTGTTCCTGTTTGCCGACGATATTTGCCGACGCGGGTCCAATTCGAATTAACTCGCTGCGAGCACAACGCACGCGGTCATTTTAACGAGTTAAACGTATCGTGGAACATGGATGGTTTACTTAGTCTACGGAATTAATTCGAAACTCTTGTTCTTGTTGTGCATCTCGAGCCCTCCACCAAGTTTGTTACGCATTTCGTTCGATCGGCCGTGAGAAAGAGGCTTGTGACATGTAATCGGTGGACAATTAACCCGTTCAGACGTATTCAAACATCTGACGTTCGAATTAAAGGTCACTTCGAAATTATACAATATTTGTAGACTGCGGATTTTATGCATTTATAGATTATAGAGCTCTGTGAAATACAATGAAAAATTATTTTATTCTGAACCCAATAAGATACTTAAGAGGGAAAATAAATTTCTACGATTGCTCCTGTCTTTATAAATTACTTTAGAAACTTTCATTTTGCATAAAAATTCCCAGTGTAAATATTTGTATTGCAAAGTCGAAATCTTTCAAGTCGCTATGAACTTGCCAAACAGTAACGAAACGTTCCAAACTTGAAACCACTCGAGCAAAAATAGTATCGGTAATACCGATGTATGTAACCGACTGCGAAGTTCCGATATCCCCCACCCGAGTCGCATGATCGGCGGTCCTAGAGGGGTTTGAAGTTTGGCACGTGTCAACACTATTCAGCAACTTCAAAGCTCAGCTACTCAGTGACGCCATTAGACTGTTTGACGTTTGCTACGTCGTCGTTTGACCGTTTGGAGTTTGAAACGCGATCAGACTTTTAACAAGACAGTTTGAAAGTGACCACCATTTGAACTTGTGTTTCCACTGCTCGTCAGATGTTTAGACACGTTTAAAACAGTCTGTTTACGGCCTCACTACATAGACATATTATACGCCCATGGCCCACTATTAGTAACAAGTCATCGGGGGAATGATTTTCTGTTGTTTCGATTACGTATAGACGATGTTGAAAGGGTAACGATCGGGAAGATCTGTATAATGATATGGAAGTCGATGCTCAACAGGTCTCGAAGAAAGTCTCTCGACCCGAATTTTACAAGCACCTTTCTAAACTGAACGTTGAATTTCGTGGGCGCGTGATAAATAAACATGGCGGCATTATGCGGGGCGAGTCAGCCCGCGTGGGTGTACATTGAGAACGTGTGGAGAACAATGTGCTCGGTCTTCGATCTCTTCTCAGGTTAGTGTCCAACGTTCGAATTATTTGTAACTATAAATATATTCACCACGGTATGTACTGACTATTCGTCAGTACCGTACATTATAAAGGTTTTAGTAGTATACACATTTCACTTTTGGTCCTACATATATTTTCTACTATTAATGTCTATACATAATATGGAAAGTGCAGAGCTTTTCGGATCCATTTTCTTTTGTGTATAACTCGATTACAATACGTTACAAATATCAAGATCAAATGGATTATACTGCTTTATAAACACCCGAAGCTTAAAAACAGTTTCGAGTATCCAGTCTTCGTGCAAACAGTTTATTCGTATTCTGTTTTATAAATTTTCCTCGTGTCAAATTTATCTCTGAAACGATGAGACTATCATTCGAAGCACCCAGTTTTGCAGGTGGAACCTCTCGATCCCGAAGCTTCGAAATAAATACGGAAATGTAGTATAAAGCTGATACGCTTATTTAACTCGATAAAAAACATGTAACTTACACAACGTTACTGAAGAAGAAGTAGATAAACAAAACAAAGGATTCTGGACCGCTGATCGTCGAGGGAAAAATATTTCCATTGCGACACGCGAAGAAGCTTCCTTCAAAAAACTCGAACCGCTCCTCAACCATTAAAACACCGAGCCCGCTCGATACTCAGGACGCTTAACGAACATTTAACGGGGAGCCCTCGAGGCAATATTAATCGTTATTAAAAATCACGGAAACGAAAAAGCATCGAAGCGTTTCTCAACCTCGTCAATAGAAAGCCGTCTCTCGCGAGCCGTTTGTTGAAGTGAACGTCAGAGCCACAGCCAATGTTAATCTCGTGTTCCCCAGAAGCTTCATAAATTCCCCATCGGGGACATGATAAACGTCAAGAAAGGGATATAATAAATGTTTCTATTTTCCTTATCTCGCTGCCGCTTTCACCAATTAGGCGGAGGTAGTTTGAAAAGCTTCGTCAAACTTCGGGTTTGAAAACTGTCACGATATTGATTCAGGTTCTTGAAACAGTTATGAAGAATCTTTATTCCTAATAACTCTTACGAAGAACCTAGAATTCAGACTATAACCGTTTTGGAATTTATATAGAACCTAAATAAACCAACGGATATAGAACTGATATAGGGACCGTAATTGAAACTGATATAAGTCTGAAATTTAGGTTCTTCTTAAGAGTTATTCAGAATAAAGGTTCTTCATAACTATGATTCAGTCGGAACCTTTATAGTTTGAAACAATTATTTTCGGAACCGTTTCAAGTCCTAGACTCCAAAGCGTATCGTATCGTATCGTTCTCGATTGGAATGCTCCTTCGTCCTCCATTTTCGCCGATCCCAGGCGACAGTCGTGTGCCTACCGGTGAAAAAGTGACGTGACTCGGTGTTCGAGGAAAGTTCTCGCATACATTTTCCAAGGCGTCGATGGCAAATCGGTATCGCGCCGGCGGCCGTGGCGTCTATTACGAGGAACAACGGAAGGCTGTTTCTGCAAGGTGAACCGCCTTCTTTCTCACCTACGACCGGTGATCGAGGCGCGCATGCGCAGAATTTCTCTTTCGAACCCTATTCAGACGGGAGAGAAACGATCGGTTCGTTGGTTCATTTCCGGTTTCATCGGTTCGTGATTTTGTTCTCGTCAAATCGTGTTTGGGAAGCCTTCTCGATCGGGATCAAGAATACAGACATGGTATACTCGCGAAGAGAGTGGAATTCGTTTCTCCTCGATGAAATGCTTGCACGAACGCAAATATCCAGAGGCGCCCAAGGTTTCACGGGAGATCAAGGTGTATATCGGGTTGGCAAGAATCCGCAGCATCTAGGCCGATCGTATAATTGCTCTGTAATTTTCGGTTTTCAGCGTTTATCCTCGCGATGAATGGAGCCGTTCAGGCAAGGTGAACCACCTTATTCCCTCCCTTTGGCTGAACTCACGCGCGTGAATGAAAGTGGCGCGCCTTTGTCGATCGAAATCGATCGAGCACGGTCAGCTTTCTGAAACGTCGCGAAGAAAAACGATTCCACTGCGTATCTCGCCTGCATAACTCTCCATTCTTCGCCGCGGTTTTTTTCCCTTGCCTCTTCGCGACTGCTTAGCCTGGCCTGACGTAGGTCGCCGCTACAAGGTAAACCACCTTTCCTCTTTCATGACGGGGATGAGCATTCTATAATTTATGTTCGGCTGGAAATCGGGAGTAATTAAAGCCGTGCTCGAGTGTGGGTCGAAGCCAGGATCGACGTAGTGGGCGTGAAATGACGTAGTGGTGCACGCGGGTTCTTCTTAGGTTGAGTTCCGTTCACGGTCCTTCGAGACGAATTCTTTCGTGCTCTTTCAGTCCGGTCTGACTGGCTTTTCATAGATGCTTTTCTATTCGTCGATTTATAACCGAATACAGTAAATTCTCGATGAGTGTTCGTGGGCAATGATATTTTTTTCAGCCGCATATGGCCATTAGTGTATGAAATATTTAATTTTCAGCGTCAAAAGTAGTCTTGGAACATTCATCGAGGATTTACTGTACGTACCTTGGTCTTCCAACGTTTAGACTACGCACGAGACCGTGTTAATTTAGAAAAAAGAACGTGGAGATCTCTCGAAGTAATTTGTCGGAGGATTTAAACCGGGTCAGATGATAGATCGAAGGTCAGATCAGACGCCGATTCAGATCACGTTGCCGGAAGGGGGACTCTCTTTCGTATGATCGACGCGCACTCATCGACGACATGATTTTCACCTTGACCGTGGACGGGATCATCGTCCATCGTTTTACACCGATACACTTCGCGTTCTGGTGCCTCGAAAATTTAATGTGGAACAGTCAGGGGACACGTCGAGGATCATTGACACCGATATCCAGTGCCCCTTATGGGAATCGGATAATTTTCTGCGAGTCCACTCAAAAATTCGTAAAACGACCTTTTGATTCTTCAAACGATCTCTATGCATACAATACGGATCAGCAGCCAAGCAAACAGATCAAAAGGGGAGGAATCGTATCGAATTTACTAAAATTCGTATAAAAAGGTATATTTACCAAATTTGCATTTTATATTTTCTCGAAATTACAATCAATTCCTGTATTTTAAATATTCGAATAGCGTGAATTCGGAATGAAGAGATCAATCTCTGGGATTTATTGCTCGCGCTAATTGAGACCTAACCTGTACAGGTACACTATCACGTAGCGCCAGTCCTTACGTCAATTTTCGATTGGTCACGGCCTCCTTGGAGGACAATGACATTAGGATTATTAATGCAAAACTCATGGGAGTTAATGGTGGACAGGGGAGTCACGGGGGCGGTCCTGGCGTCGAATTACGGCGGCCGTTGTGTGTTATGCGCCGTAAAAGGCAGCTCTCGGGTGGCATCACAAAGGCCAGGAGCGATCGAAAGGTGGACGGCGGCTCCGGGGCGTGCCAGAAAAACCAAAGGGACCTACGGTTGCATTCCCGATGCATCTAAGTAGGCGCGCATAATTATGCGCATCTCGTATTTCGAAACGCCTTCTCTCTCTCTCTCTCTCTCTCTCTCTCTCTCTCTCTATCTTTCTCTTTCGTTTTTTCTCTCTCTCTCTTTGGCGTTACGCGCCATGCCACCAGGCCCAGACACACTCGCCGGGGCCTGACTTTCCCCGTCCGCGACGGGCCGCCGACGATTTCCAACCACGAAACACTTACAAGCTTTTCCAGTCGACGTGTAAACAGATGTACTATGTAGGAGTAAATTCCCCTGGTTTTCGAGACAGAGTTTATTATAGAAACTTTCGATTCTAAACGATTCTATTAGAGGTCTGTGTCAAAGTAAAGGCCCACAGTGAAAAAAAGAAAATTCAAAGTCTGTTAGTATCTTTCGTGATATCGGTATTCAGTAATGAAGAGTGGAAGTAGAAATGAAATACAATATCTCGATTCGCCTCTATAAATATTCAACGGGTCTTCCATAAATCAAAAATCGATGCGCTTTCTACATGGACCAACGGGTGGGATCACTGTTTTCAATGTTCAGCAGCAACGAGCACATACTTCTCTCGGAGAAAGTTCCTCTTATTTTACCCCAATTGAAAGAACCACCAAAACGTCAAGTATCGAGGGTAAACCAAAATAAAATCCCTGAAACAACTGCAGTTTCAAGAACCTATTTTTTCCGGAGTGATGCAAATTCATGTGAAACTGAGCTTTCATAACTAGTATACATTCGAAGACAGAAGCATAATAGATACAGAAGGGTGTTAATCATTCGTCGAATAACAAGATCCAGAAAGTTTTTTTCTTTCAGGAAGAAGTGTTTTTAACAAAAATTCCGTTTGCCTATGCATCCTTGCCATCGATCTTCGGCCAAGATCATCGAGTACGAACCATGTTCAGTCGCTTCGAGTCGAACCTTTCGAGCGGCGAACCAGTGATTTATCGCCGATCGACGCGGATCGAAGGCGGCAGCTACCACACGCGTTCCTTGAACGGCGACGATCCCGAGGTGGCACCCGAGGATGGTTCAAGGAGACGTGTGGCGATTGCAGAAGGCATGAAGGAAGAAGAAAAGAGCAAGAGAAAAAGGTCTGTGGGTCACTGTGCTGTTCAATTACGTAACCGTGTAACCTTCAGTGTTCGATTCTCGCGTGCAAAATGTATTTTCTACGGTCCCTCGGGCGAACAACGTTGATCTCTTTCGTAAAAACGAGAGTCCATTGTCGTTTTCGTCGGCTTCATCTTGTGTGGATCGTCGTTAATCGTTCGATTCGACGCGCAAAAGCAACGCTGTTTTATAAAGAAAAAAAATTTCTGCGAGCACTCGAGTGGGGAATATCATCGAAAAAAATATTTAAAAGCCACGAATTGACGGCTATGTAGATGGATTTTGACAGCCGTATTGACTGGCGAACCTCGTCCATCGGCGATGGCCCGAGGATAAAATGAAAAGTCAACGAAGCGAAGGACTCAAGGTTCCATTAGAGTCAGCCTCGACCGATCGACGATTTTTGTGGCGCCCCGTTGCATAGGTCAACGGAGAAAGATTAAAAAAAATAGTGGTTTGGAGGAGGGGCCGTTGCACACATAAGCTGGCGAACTACGAAAACTGGTTTTCTACGGCCCCCCCATATACATATTTATTCTACGGGTGAACGTTGTGCCCCCGTTGGCATCCCGACGGGTGCATCCCGCCAAGGACTCGGCTCCAGCACGCGTTTAGAAATGCCATTGGATCCTCCTGGATCATCCGCGCCGTTCAACCTTACCGTCTGTCCTCGTTTTTCACTGGAAACATTCCATCGAACTGAAAATACGATAATAATGGCGATCCAAAAAGCATTCCGATTCGATCGGGTTTGCGTTCCGATCTTCAGCCTCTTCAACGTTTCCCAAGGAGATATGTTTAGGCGTCTTCGAATTTAGAGATTCTGAAAGAGATCTTACTTTTCGATCTCTGAAGGAAAAACACTTTTATTAACAAAGTAATATAAGTGGACGACAATCATCTTCACATTCATTAGTAGACTGTGGATTTTTATGCAGAATGATATTTCCTACATTTTTGACGACAACAGCGAAGGTAGGAATTTATTTCTTCTCTTAAATATCTTATTGGGTTCAGAATAAAGTAGAAAACACATTGCATCCGACGAACGTTTTTTCTCTTTGGTATTACACAAAGCCCTATTGGCTATAAATGCATAAAATCCGCAGTCTATTCATTAGCTATATCGATACATTCCAAATTCACACCTTTTGAAACAACTCACCGATAAATTCCTATTATTTGTAGCCGGCGATAGCGTCGTCCGTGTTTAATAACGAACACACTTTGTCCCCCGTGTATAGGGCGTGACAGTGTGGCCGTTTCACGAGCAATATTGGCTTTCCTTTAACAGAGAGACACGCGAAACAGGATTTACCAGCATGCGTCGCGCGATATGGTCCCGCGCCGCCATTGTGCAATCGCGAACGATATACGTATTCCATGGTATCGATGAATCTCGGCGTGGGTGGCTGGCTGTTCCAAATATGAAACGTAGGAGAATATAGAATTCCGACCGACTGGACTGTTGTCCCACTTAAATCGATTAGGTCTCTTCGAAACAGCCCGAATGTGTCGCCATGCGATTAAGGAAGAAAAAAAGTAAAGACTTCCAAGGGGAAAAGATGAATCCTGAAATCACAACCTGTGCATTTCTTGGAGGTATCGATCCAACTGGATATTGGATTGTTACACAGTGTTTCGGTCCATAGAAGTCAGCCATGGAATCTCTGTATTGGCTGTAGTTCACAACGGTGGCAGTGATATTGGATCGTTCTGGAGTCTTGCCTCGAAGCGAGGGCCTCGGTTTTGCCAGACGTTTGATTTAACGACAGCAATCTCCGATCACACCTCGAAATTGGATCGTGGAAGACCTCTTACGTATTTCGATCACTTCGAGAATTCAACAGTGAACTGCTTGGGAGACCATCGGACGGTCGACCACTTTGAATTAGATTAAGAAACTACTTTTATAACGACTTTTAGTCATTGGTATAACCTAATATACCCGTCCCTCGATTTACAAGGAGTGTTTGGTCCATGTGAGTCTTCTTTATGCGGATGAAAACCGTCTAAATGGAGGCAGTATAAGTTACAAAAATATTTATTTATTATTTCATTAAAAAAAAACTAAATGGAACAAATACTCCGCGTAAATCGAGGTAGTGTATGTACACGTGAACACGTGTTCCGTGATCAACGACCAGGCAATGTCGTTTTCCTTGTTTAATTCGCCGATACTGTACAGTTTCGTGGGATCGATGGAAACGCAGCTGTCGCGAGAAATCAAGTTGCCTACAATTACCACCGGGTTGCTCGTGAAATCGTGAATCATTCGATCTTTGTTACGAGCGTCTTCTACCGCAACGTTCGTGGAATTCTCTGGATGTCGAACGGTTTTTTCTCAAGCTGTTTCCATGAATCTGTACACGATCATTGATCGCTGCGTTCCGAACGTGATACGACCACACTTCCTGCATACTTTATTGCAATTGCGTGCACGTGCCGCCAGGTTCTATTGGCGGTACATTTGCATAGCTTCGAATAAAGATATCCAGTTGTGAGACACGACGTCCGATGACAGTTTCATCGCGACAGTAAATAACATAGAGGGAGAAGTGAAATAATACGGGTGGTACCATTAGGAACAGAGTCAACGTTAATTTCCTCGGGGTCAGTAGTACGTAATTTATTTCAATGGAACGACAGACTGCACTCCGTTTTCATATTTAATGACCCCCATCTGTGAGTCAGCATTCATTTACAATCAGAGCCAGCTTTTTTATAATATACACATGAATCTGTTCATAATTTTTTGGTTCTTAAAGATTTAATACACCCGTTTACGGATTGGTAGTTACAACTGTTGCGGTGGAAAATACGGTAATTGTACACAATTGCAAAATCACATTGAGAATTCTTGGGTAGATTAATACCGATTGCGTTTGCAGAAGCGTTTTACGGTTGTAGGAGTGCCTTTTATTCTCGATACCGCCACCTCCATTCTCTTGCCACATATTTCGTCCCGAATACTCGCAGGTATGCACTCACGCTACTTAATAATTAATCTATTTTCGCACGGGAGTCTTTCGTACACCTGTCTCCCGGTGATTCACCTGGTTCGCCGTACACCGAGATTTCATCACCGTACGTTCGCAACGCATTCCGAGCGATCTATAAAAGATTTCATCTATACCGAGTCTGTGTAATACATATAACCCTCTTCAATTAATCCGTATTTCGTCAGCTTCCTTTCCAACCGAGCACATCTAGGAAGCAGTTCAAATTTCATTCCAATTATTCACGAGAAGTTCCACGAAAACTTTTACAGGCTGCATCCTCCTTTACTAACGAGGCGGCGCATAAAACTCCCCTGTAACATATTCTTAAAAAATTCTACTCTTCATAGAAACTGTCAATGACAATGATTCCGTAAAAAATTTATTTCATTACAATAAACAGAATTTGTTTTGTACAGCCTTTACAACTACATTCCAGTCTACGTGTTCTCCAGAATATCTATTTTTAAATGCGCAATATTTCCCGAGATTTGGAACAAACAGAAAAATCCAATACATCGTATTCACAAGTCCTGTTCCCCCGATCCGAACGAAGACTATTTATTAACCGTTTATCAGCAACAGGTTCCCTCTATCGCGGGATTTATTGATACTCCACGGGAGCCTCGGATAAACCCCTACGAATGTCCATCCCGGAGACATTGTGCTTGTCGTTCGTGGAAGGAACGTGTCGAGATAAAAGTGAAGAAGAAAAAAAAATACGCGATCTCGAAACCGCAGCTAGTCTACGCAAATCGTGGCTTTCGCAACGGTTTGTTATTGGGAACGAGCGTGCCGTGAATCCGTTTTCCCGACGGTTTCGCAGAAACCGTGTGCGAACGCGTCATCGACAAAAATCGAACTCCACGAAATTCAGTGGCCCCTCCGTCTTCTCTTGTGACCGTTAATTGTATCGTATTATACGAAACGAGCCTCGAAACTGGCGTCCCGGAGGCCAGTCTCTCGGAAACCATTAGGTATGACGACAGTAATATGTCTTTTTCTTTTTTTAATGTTCGGCTATCCTAGAAATCGTGAACGCCTGTTTTGACGATTATTACGGAGAAATAGTTTTTAAAAACGATTGGGAATAACGACACGATTCTCTCAACTGGACGATAAACTATATTCGAAATTGACGACCAGATTTCTGAAATATTGTGACAGTAATGTCTCGATGAGTACCCCTAATAAATTTGTTTTTTACCCGAAGCCGAGCCTCTGCTTAGCTTCTGTTTCCTCTGTTTTGATTAATCCCAGAGGACTCCCACATTGGTTGGATTAACGCCGGTGCTAGTGTTGCATTCATCGAGGAATCACTGTACACGGGATTGTGGACCCTATTATCACGTGTTACTATTAATGTATGTAAATCATCTGGCAGAGAATTCAAAATGCAGCTTCGTTTTAATTTTTAGGCATTAGTATATGAAATTGTGAATTTGCATAAACTTCCTCAATCTACTCGTAACATTTATTACCAACAGAGTATACTAATATTTATTCAGTACAAACGACTCGAGTGTGTACAAATAGTTTTCGTATACACACACACACACACGCACACTCGATTGTCGAAGTTAACGATGATTGAGTGATTGTGTATATATGTATATATATACGCAATAGAAAATTGAACTGTCAAAGGCAGAAAGGAATTCTGCGGCTCTCCTCGAGCTTTCTGTCTGCCCGCAGCAGCCGGTTCCTATTCATAAACGCGAATCAATACGAGCATCATTATCCTCGGCGAGTCGGGATTGCGGTGTGATGCCAAGTCTATCGCAATAGTACGTCTCGCAGAAGTTATTTCGCCGGTGGGGGGAACGACGTCGATAACCTTTTACCGCGTAAACCGCAAATTTATTGGCCACCGGGTGCTGTGCATCCAGGCGAACCTCCTGGAATGAACCGCCGTTGCGCAAAACCCCCTGAATCGTTTCGAGAGACGAACGAACAAAAGAAGTAAAGAAGAAAACAAGAACGAAACAGGGGGTTGGCTCGTTATTCCGCGAGAGAGCTGCCATTTGAAAGCGCTGGTAAATAATTCATGCAACCACTCGTTCGTCACTTAGAACGAAGAAAAAAAAAAAGAGTGAAAAAGGGGGTGGGGGAGCGAGAAAAGTTTTGTTTACTGGGGGGCAGATAGAAACCGAGTCGTATTAATTATTCGGCAGGACCAGTGAGAAAATCTATGTCGTCTTAAACAAATTTATTTATTAAAGAATAGATACAATCATTCTTTCTTTAGTTAGTAATATTAGTAGATATTTTGTTTAAGTACGGATTATTGTGAATACTCGATGAGATTGTCGATCGTATACGAAACCGAGAACGAACGGAGTTATTATCCTGGAAATAAAATTTATTGTATTTAACCTTCGAATTGGGATTACTCAGGTTCCATTCGTTAAAATTCCGACCACGTTTCCTCATTCGTTTTACGATCGGTGGAATCGATTCACACCATGAACCGAGGCGGGGAAAACGAGGGAACGGATATTTTACGTTCCCTCTGTCTGACCACCACGGTCGCTTAATTAAAACGCTCCGCCGCTTTTTCTTCGCGAGTACCGAACCGCGCTACGACTGAGCACTTAAAAGACCGTCTCACGCCTAATCACGAGCCAGTCGATCAGCCCTTTATTCTGAAAACAACACCTGAAAAAGAACAAATTTCAAAAGTTTATCAAATATATATGTAGCGCGTTAATTTCCACATTTACAGAATTTTCTCCAAAATGGAGGTTCTGTATGCAGGGATGCTAAGTCTGGAGACCCAAAATCACGATATCGAACGATCGTTTCCCTCGATAATCCTCGATATTTTCAGCCCCAAACGAAAGAAAATACCATACATACAAGAAACGTATGCTGGATCGCGTCGCTAGAAAACCAGTAGAATCGAAGAAAGTGGAACAAAAGTTCCCCAATTCGGGCCACGGGATTATTTCCCTAGTCATTTCGGACGATCACGGACGACTTTCTCGTGGGATCATTGTAAAGATCGGTCCCACTGCGGAACGGACGCGTCTTGTTTTCACGGAAAAGTGAGGAATATCGAAACCGAATGGAATTCGTGTGAATGGTCCCCACTTGGTTCTATCTGGGGGGGATCGAGTCCTTACCATCGGGTGAAGAGGGGAGGAAGCTTTAACGTTTTACGACGTGGAATAGATGGCAGCACCGTACGGATGGTGAAAGTCCTTCGGCGACGAGGAAGGAGTGGTGGTGCACATATAGAGGGGCGAGAGGGCGCGGCTTGTCCAGACACTCTTTGTCCTGACGCCGACGATGACGGCGACGACGACCACGACGACGTTCACCATGTCGCCGAGGTTCCTGTTCCTTCTTGGATCTCTGATTCTGCTTGCTGGTGAGTACGAGAACAAAAATTCATTATCTTCCGGCGAACCACAATCTACCGGTTTCGAATCTCGCGCGAACGATCCGTTCTTCCCCTTCCCTTCCCTCTCCCACTCCTCCCCATCGCAAACTATGAAGATTAATTTCGAATATTTTCCCGTCGAGTAAACGTCTTCCATCCACAAGTATTTCGGTTAGTGTACGATGTTATACTTTCATTTGAAATTTTCCGCCATTTTTGCTTCGAAGTCCGAATCGTTCGAAAGTGTTTTATCGCTGTCCGAATTAATCAGCTTACGAAACTGTCTGTTAACAGTCTTCTCGACTTGGCATGGAGCGTTTGTTATTCAGTGAAAGTTATTCGAAAAGATTGAGGATCTTTCTTGGTCGGGTCCTCTCTCACTCTCTCTCCCACCGAAGACGTGTATATACCGCTGTTTAGCTTTCGATCCTCTGTTTACCGGCGGTGAAAGTTGTTTTCGACGTTTAAGGGTTCCCACGCGATCTCGCCGAGTGGATGTCTATGAACTTTCGGTTTGCTGAAACCAAAGATGTTTCTTCCCCAAGAAACTGCGATGTTTCTATTTAATTTCCGATAGTTAGATTTCTTAAATACAATTATTTCCTTATACTTCTATAGTTTGGTGAATTTCTCTAAACTGTACAAATATACAGTGTGTTTAGACCGATATCACGATTTACTGGAAAAAAAAAACGAAAGCCAAAAAACACAATTCTGTCGGCTTTGTAACAGTCGACTGCGTGACGTGTGCTCGGCGCGCTATTTAAGGTGTTCGAGTGACTTCAACGCCCGGATAGGAGACACGTTAGGCTACAGTTTTAATCGCGTAGTATGGTCGCATCGCTTCGGGCCTTCTGTTCCGCCAAATTCGTCGTTTTCTCGGAATGCTCGAACAATTTATATCTGACGTAACATTGGTAATTTCTAAATATTCGAAGAATGCAAAAAACATTCCTTATTGTATATAGTAAACACCCCTTTTACCTTACGTCGATGAATTTCTACCGAATGAAATTCAGAAGCCATTGCTTCGCGGATAAAATCTATTAAAATTCGATTAGAGTGGCCAAAAAAGAACGATAGTTCGCGACAGACTAAAGCAGTCGATAGAAGGGTAAAAATTTCTTTGTGTAATCGAAGTCCACGGTGACATTTGTGAAGAAATCCAACATGGAAGTTTGATCGAAGACGCTAGAACTGGCGGGGGACGGGTCGGGCCGGAAACCGTTGTCGATCACGATCAC